>NW_009925783.1:0-22248 GCF_000696875.1 Nestor notabilis | reverse complement strand
TGTCGGAGGTCTCTCGCCGCTTCCCCCCGCCGCCGCCGTGAGGAGAGCCCTGTCCCTTTGACCGCCCCAGAGCACCACAGACCTGTGTCTTTGGGGTGGAACACCTGCACCAGGGCTGGGAGGGAAAGCTCAAAGTACAGCCGGTGGCATGGGTAGAGCCCAGGTAAAAACGTGGCTCCGGAGCAGCTGGAGCAACAAGGTTATCTCAGTCTGGGAACCCTCCTTGCTGCTGTCAGCAGTAAGGCAGACAGACAAAAAAGCACTGTTTGCTGTGGTTTGGATTTGGTTTTCCCTCCCTTTCCTCACTTTTTAATGTTATAATCCTTTATCAACTTGTGTTTCTCAAACATCTCAGTTGAGGGGCAGAGAAACCAGTGTGGTACCAGTTGCTGGCTGCGGATTGCCGAGTGCTTATGTGGTAAGGCTTCATGCTGTGCACCGTGTGCCATATGGTCCCCCTGTCCTTCGGACTCCTCAGACCTGCTGCATCCAGCAGGATGTTAATTATACAAAAGCAGGAAAGAAAATGTACAAATCTTACTTGTGTCAATAAGCCACGGGAAGGGTGCTTTGCCTGGATGAAGGTGGTGGGACACGTGCTGTGCTCATGTACGGCCCCTGTTAGATGTGTCCTGAGGACTGGGTAAGTACCTTGACATTGCCCCGAGCGTGAGCAAGAGTGGGCAGTGCTGCACCGGCTGTGCTGTGTATTTCCAGGCAGTATTTGGCTTAAACCAGGCAGGTTGGATCTGGTGGGATGGTGGACCTGTGCCTGTGTATGCAGGCATGACCGTGGAGTCTGGGGAGATGTGAAATGCAGGTCTTCTTATTTGCACTTACGAGCCTTCTAAATTTGGTGTCCCTCCAAGGATAAGGGCATAACCGTCATTGCCAAGCATTGACTGAAACTGGGATTCTGGGGAACAGAATTTAGCAATGATGCTGAGACTTCAGACCTGTACCTTGTTCCCTCAGTTCATGCAGGATCAGCCTTAAGAGCTTTCTATGGTTTTTTATCCAATGGATCAAAAAGGAATCTTGCCTCCACATCCTTGCTCTGTTCGTGGCCACTCCGCATGGAGGGGGTGAGCCGGCATTGAGTAAAGCAATTAAGAAAGTCTCAGTAGTAACAAGTGAGAAATGGGAGGTTTGCAGAAATGAATTGTGGTTTCTTGGCTAGTAGACATTAAGGAAGAAAGTCTGGCATAGATAAGCTGCTGGTCTGCTGCTGTAGGAATTCAGAGTGAATGCCATGGAGTCATTGCCTCTTTCTGCATTTGAAAGGGACTAACGCTTCCCATCCCATCCTTCAGCATCTTCACGGACTGCAAGCCCTTTGCTCCAAGGCCTCTCATTACGTGTGAGGACGACACCTCACACAATGCAATTGTTGTCTATCTGGTGCTTTTAGGCGCGACCCTGATATTTCTGTGAGTGGCTATTTCTCACAGTAATCCCTGTGGTGGTGCTACTGTTCCAAATGAGGAAACTGTAGAAATAAATCTCTTCCTCTCAAGGGTATTTTGTGATTCGAGCAGAGAGTTGCAATGCAAGAGCTCTCTTTTGCTTTGCCATTGGCCCAGTGCAACTGTGGGCAAGACATTTCCTCTTTCTGGAGGAACTTCATGTCTCTGAAAATTTCAGGAGCTTGTATCTAACGTGAAAAAGTGGTTGGGTCTGGAACTGCTTGCATAGCAATAAAGTAAAGGAGTGTTTTGTTCTTGCTTAGTTGTCTTTGATAACTTACCACATAAAAGAATAAAATGGTAAAGGTCATCAGCATGGGGGGAAATGCCTTTTGGGGAATACATAATTTGCTGAAAAATACAGTTTTGCAGAATGAATTTATTTGGGAATCTGGACTGAGTTCAGTGCATTGTTTGGGCCAAAAATGAAGAGGGAGAACTTTTCCAAGGAGGGCTTTGTTCTGGCATAAAATGTGACACATTTTGTTGGAAGTGATGTTTCCTTAAATCACTACGATTTCTAGGGAGGAAAATGAAACATTTCGTGTGACCTGGAGGAGGGACGGGCTCAGAGTTGACTGAAAAAGCCTGGAAAAAGCCTCAAACTGTCTGAGGTCAGCCTTTTTTTGTAGGTTATGATGCATTTTTTAGCTGGCCATCACCCAAAGCTCCGGGTCCTCATCATTATAAACCTGGGCTGATGAGAGGACTCCCTGACTGTTTCTTATGTCAGAGTTACAGTTTGCTGCTGTTCTCACCTGCAGGAAGACTTTGCACCTCAGTGAGGAACACAAAGGCGTGGTAGCAACTTCCAGCCAAAAAAACTATTTGAAACTGGTGGCTGTATCCGAGACCTCCTAAGCTGGATGGGCCGTAAGATACTGAAGGGCTGCCTGCCTTGCTTGCCCCCTCCAGTAGCAAGTACTCAGCATCATCCTCTACACACCTATCATGACATAGAGCTTTGTGTAACTCGAATGACCCTGGGCTGGAGACCTGCTTTCTAAGACAAACAGTGGCAGATTGAAGCTGTTTTCAGTTAAGATAAATTGTGTTGTGTTCATGCTGTGTTCCAAACTGTCTGAATTACAGATAGATTGTCTTAGGAAAAGCTCCTAAAAGGCAAATCCTGTCTGTTAGTTTGGTAATGAGCCCTAAAGCCCCGGAGGTAGAGGAAGAAACTGCTGCAGCTGTTTCTCAAGATCTGGTTGTGACTGTGGGGTCTTTATGTAAGGAAATTATGTTGGGTTTTTTTTCTTGAAACTGAGGGAGAGTACTTGGTAACTATAGCTGTTTATGTTTATAGTTACATATATTTATAGTTATTACTTATATTTTTCTTTATAATGATTATATATTTATAGTTAAGTGTGCTGATGGAGAAATTGAGGTATCCTTCTGTAAGGACTTGATTGGTAATGATCAAGAGTGATAAGATGTCTGGAAAATATGTAAAATGTTATCTTCAAAGCCTAGCCTATCTATCAAATCGTGGATGTCCGTGGAGAAGGAGACTCTCCTGTGTGCTGGATTGTGCTCCTGTGTGACCCTGATGCAGCAGTGGCTCATGGTGAGCTCTGCAAATTGGACAGCACATCTGTAACATCACTGCTGCAGTGGGCAGCTGCGAGGTTAGTGGAGCACATGCCAGTCCCCGGGCTGGCCATGCAGTGGCACTGGAAGCAAAGCTAAATCCCGGACGCCAGCTGTGGCTAGGCGTGCGCTGGTTACGAGAGATGTGCTGTGCAGGCACTCTTGTGTTGGGAAGAAGGATGGAGCGGGGCGTGTGGAAGGAATTAATCAGCTGCAGTTTGCAGAGCACAGGGAGGCATGCTCAGTCCTGTGCCATTTGGGAGTTTGCTGTGTTAGCCCAATTGCTCACAATATGAGCTGGCTTTCTGGGGCTGGATTTCACAGAGGCTGTTAGGAAATGAAAATGAGGGTCTTTTTGTTCCTTGCTTGGTTTGCCCTGCAGAATGACAGATACTTCAGCTTTGCCTTCTGCGAGAGGTGTAGTCCCTCTTTTTGTTCTGCCTTGTCTGTCCCTTGAATGGGATGCTGACTTTGCTCACAAGTGTATCTGCAAGGTGCATGGAACCAAAGAGAAGCTGGAGGCAGGAGTATTAAAAGCACACAGAAAGAAGGGAGTGTCTGCAGCAGCAAAGGTTCTTACTGTAGCTAGCAACAAAAGCAAAGATTGCCTGTTGATCTGCTCAATTGCAGAGTATGCACAATGCAACAAATGGGTTTGAGCTGTTGTACTTGAAATGGCTGAAAATATTTCAATGAAATAGTTTTGCTCAGAAAATACTTTTCAAAAGGAAGGTGTTTTTGATTAAACTCTGCTTGGATCAAGGACATACAGAGGAATGATTGCACACTGTATTACAGTGTGTAGCATGGGAGTGCAGCACTCATCTGGGCAGCTAGGAGATGTGAAAGACTGCTGAATGTGAGCTTAGGTGAATGTATCCCAACTTCATGTACTAGATTCAGGGGTATTTTGGGGCAGGATTTTATCAACTCATCCTGTTGAAAGTGTTCCACTTTGTAGAAAAGAAATAGTCATTACCGTCTGGGTTCAAGTCACTGTTTGGTTGAAGCTGTGATATTTATGGGGTGCAAAGAAGTTCCAGCAGCAGAGGTGCTGCCACACTGTGTAGCCTGCTTGTTGGAGACCTGCTGAGAAGTCAGCCTGGGCTTGAAGAGTCTCACACTGTCCCATCTGATAGTCCCTAGCCACTGGAATACACCTGCATTTATTTTCAGAAAGGATTTGAGAGGCCCTAATTTTATTCTAAAGTGGGATTTTTCAAAGTTGCAAAAATTTCTGTGGGTTGGGAACCCATTTCCTGCCCCATACTTTTTTTGATAGAGTAGCCACAGGAATAAAATGCAGGATGTACTGTACAGTGTGTTCACATGTGTGCAGTAGCTAATGGAATGGGACAATTAAACTCCAACTCAGTAAGTTTCTCTAGTTTCCAGAGAAGTTCTGAATTGGGAGCATTGCTCAGGGGACTTGCTGGAAATCTTTGAAAATACATGAGCATAAGTTTCCTTTCAAACTGTATTAGGTATTATCTGTTAAATAAGTAGGTGAGCACAGAGCAAGCTGAACCCCTCACCTGCTCAAAGTAAACAGGTCTCCCTGTGTGGATCTGAATTAAAATAATCCAACTGGATGGGAAGGCTCTGCTTTGGCTCTGCAGATCAAACACTGTGAAAACAAACAATCTCTCCAACCTTGTGCCCCTTCTCAGAGTATCATCTGCCTTGTTCTTGTACAGTATCTTCTGTGCTGATATTACAGCTATTCCCCTCCCATATGTAGGCACAGAAAGAGTGGTGGACCAGCACAGATGAACTGTGGAGATGAACGGTGACTCCACTGGCACGTAACCTGGTGCCAGTCTGAATTCAAATGCAATATTGTTCAGGATGTGCTTACTGCAACATGGGATTATTATCTGCTTGCCTGTCTTTGGTTGCCTCTAAGCACTGTTCTTTCCTCAATGTGTCTTTCAAAAATGCAACTATTGCAACTTGATTTCCTCTGCTTTTCCTCCCTCTGAACAAGAAAAAAGATTGATTTTGTCTGGTGTATTTGGCCTTTAAATTGGTGGAGGAATCATAGTGCTTTCAGTTAGCAATGATCTGCACTCTGCACCTACCACCTCTGCAACAGTGTGGGGCTGTGGGATGCAAACAGATCTGGAAGAAGCCTCTTGTTTGGCCTGTGAGGTCCTGGGGCAGGAAGGAATGGAACAAAAGGGCATTAGTCTATCCTAAAATAAAGTCCAAGCATGCTTGGGCTGCAGACTGCAGTTTTTCTTTCATATTTACTGCTAGCTACCATGCCTCTTGCCAGGTGGGAAGGCACAAACCTCAGCTCCTGCCAGTCACAGTCCCTGCTGCCTGTGCCTTACATCAGCATTCCCCTCACCCAGCAGGTATATTGCTTTCCTCCTCTGCTGTCTGGCTCTGATTGATGCTGTCATTTGTGCATTGAGACAACCAGAGCCTATAAATCCTTCCAAATACCCTATTATTAAAAAGGGATCTCACCTTCAACTTTGGGGTGGTGAGAAGGACTCATTATACTTCTGTTTGTTAGCTGTGCTTATGCAGGCAGTGCCTCTTGGGGCCAGAGATAACGCTTGGTGTGTGGTGTAATGCACTCAGTGAGTAGATTGCATGCATCAAAAGGTATCTTGAGGGCAGGCAGAGATTTCAAAGGCAGCAGCCTGCAGAAATTGAGATTTTTACATCTGTACTGTGAGGGCTGGTGATGTAGAGATGGGCATTTGTGGCTTCCAGGTGACAGCTCTCTCCAGAGAGGTTCAGAGTGATGGCACAAGCCTAGGGACCCTTTGTTGCTTCTTTACCTATGTCTGAGGGTGAAGATGGGTATAAAACCCAGAGGCCCTGCTTAGCGAGTGCTAAGCTTGACTCATGGAGCCTGTTTTAAGGGGGATGGAAACAGCCATTATGAGCAAGGCAGGTGCTGTTTTGAACTGATGGGAGGCTTCTCAGCATCTCCCTCCTGTGCCCTGAGAGCCTCACTTCCATAGGGGAGGACAGGCACCAAGTCTCACTTACAGGTCAGGCTACAAAGACATCTATGAGAAAAGTCATCCATGCATGGATTTGGCAGCACTGACTGTCTACTCCACATCACCTCTGGAAAAAGTAAAAAGCAGAGGCAAATGTCTATCTCTGTGCCCACCTGGATTGAGATTTCATGCATTCTGGGCATTTCTTGCCCATTTTTACTATTTCACCTCAGGCTGAAGGGTCTGTTTTAGGGCCAGTGTAATAACTATCATAACTTTGTCAGCCTGACACATCAGTATGGTGCCAATCACAGTTATAGAGACCCTGGGACCACTTCATCACAGCAGCTTCACTCCAAGGCTTCTTTTAATCTTTCCTAATAAAATTTAAATGACAGTAGCTGTTCCAGTCATGAACCAAGAAAAGCCTCTCATATTTCCTCCTTTTTTTTTTTTTCCAGTGTCGAGTTCTCCATTTTATAGTGACTAATTTATATAAGAGCTGACATCTTCCAGAGCCAGCTGTATCTGTCTGAAACAAGTGGCGCTTCTGCTTTGTGACACTCTTCTCAGCAGCTAGGGTGTTCCCAGAGTGATGTGGAAAATCGTATGGCTGGGCCATTGCCACCCTCATCAGAATACAGGCTGGTGCTTATGGGTGGTTTTGATCAGGAGCTGGTTCTTTTAACTTGGTGGTGCTGAGGTGCCTTTCTGCCTTTCAGTCCCACATTAAATGAGGAGAGCCAATGGCTCCTCACATGCTTCCACTTTTCTCCTCTCCCCAGCAGAAGACAGTGGAAAAGGGACTTTAAAAAAATGGCACAGCCTTTTCACTTTAATTATGAGTGGCATTAAATGGCCTCCTCGCTGGGAAACGGGCCTCACACTTGGAAGGAGAGCTAGGGGGGTTTGTAGCGTATTTTAGATCCTGCAGGCTGCATAGTCCATAGATTTGGACCAGCCCTGACAAAAAAGCCCTTGGCAGTAAGAGTCAAGCCACAAAAGCCAGTTTCTGCCTTCCTGAAGTGTGAGGGGTCAGGGAGCTGTTTGGAAATCCTGTGGCTTGAACCTCAGTCTGAGCTATTTCTAGCACTGAACACACTGGGACTGGAGCAATAATTTGGATTATGCCCATATGTTTTGCTTATTTTTCATTTAACCTGCTGGTGGCTGCTGTCTTGTATTGCTTTTCAGATCTACTGAGAGCAACTGCTCATGACTGCATTAATAGGAATGTTTATGACTGATCCCTTGGTGGCCGCAAAACCCATCATGCTTCATCAAACACCACACTCGGCTTGGTTCAAACAGGTATTTTTCTAGTAGAAAGCTGGAGAATTACAAGAATCAGTGAGGCTTTCAGAGTCTTGGTGGGAAAGAGGAAGGATGCTGGGGAGAGTGCCAGTTGGGTGGGGTGGATGCTGCCCCAGTCCAAACACCCCACAGATGGTAAGCTCACACACTGGGCTTGTGTGCTGTGGGTGGGTAAGGGCAGGATTGCTGACCCAGACTCCAGGCATTGCTAGGGTCCCTTCATGTCATTTAAAGGTCATGGGGGAAGCTGAAGGGAAGGCATGTGACTGCACTGGTAATATGTGAAATCCAAGTCCTGTGGCAAGGAGGTGGGAGATGGAGACTGATGTCCATTCTCATCTCAGTTAACCTCTTCATCCAGTGAATTTTACTGTTCTACTATGGGGAAGACCTGCTCCAGCTAGTGCACTCCCCTTTGACCTCAGGGCTTTTCCTTCCTTTCTTTTAGCTATTGGCCAAGTCATATATATGTGTCGTGGTTTAAGCCCAGCCGGCAACTTGGAACCACGCAGCCGCTCGCTCACTCCCCCCCCTTTTCCTTCCTCCCCCCGCTCCCGGAGGGATGGGGAGGAGAATCGAAGGAATGTAACTCCCACGAGTTGAGATAACAGCTCTCCAGTAACTAAGGTATAATACAAACCACTACTGCTACCAATAATAGTGATAAGAAGAATAACAAGGGAAAAGGACACAACCGCTCACCACCCGCCAACTGATACCCAGCCCGACCCGAGCAGCGATCTGGGCCTTCCGGGTAACTCCCCCCAGTTTATGTACTGGGCATGACGTGCTGTGGTATGGAATACCCCTTTGGCCAGTTTGGGTCAGGTGTCCTGCCTCTGCTTCCTCCTGGCTTCCCCTCCTCTCTGGCAAAGCATGAGACTGAGAAAATCCTTGGTCAGAGTAAACATTACTGAGCAACAACTAAAAACATCGGTGTTATCAGCATTGTTCCCAGACTGAAAGTCAAAAACACAGCACTGCACCAGCTACTAAGAAGGAGAAAAAATGACTGCTGTAGCTGAACCCAGGACAATAAGGGAAAGGGCCATGAATTATAATCAAGGCATCCTCCATCTCCTTTCAGAATGCATGCCAGGGAAGGTGATGTCTCAGGCCTTATTAATACCGTAGCAGTGAAATGTCACTGATTCTGTGGCACAAGCAGATCTTGATTAACATGAGTATAATAGAGATCAGAATGAGCTCCTCAGACTTCAGTGTCAAAGGCCTGCGGGGTTGTGTTACATCTTCTTCCTTACTTATGAAAATGAAGTCCTGGAGGAAATGAGTGGTTTGGTCTCATCTGAATTCTTTCTGGAGTAATGTTGCCTTCAGAAACTCTAACTGGCAGCCAGCACCTCTCTTCTTGGCAGTCTCAGCTGGAAAAGCAAGGAATGAGTGGTTTGGGAACAACATTTTGGCGTCTCTCAGCCATCCGTGTTATCTCATTTAGCTACAAGAGGGGTTACCAGGAACATCTATTTGTCGTGTCTAGGAGGAGAATGAAATAACATTTAGAAGACACATTCTGCATCGGAACCTCTGTAACTTTCTAGAGCTAATGCCAAACAGACCGTCTTTGAAGGAGATGACATCCATCTTTGGTTACATTTCCTGTAAAGACACTGTCTTAACTCAATATTCAGTGTCCTTCCATCAGTGTGCATATTTCTGAATGACTGGGCCATACCCACTGGCATCATTGCTCTCTTGTGCTGACGCCTTTCCAAGAATGCCTTGCTAGAGATCTGGCCTTTTGTCAAGGGGGACTTAACCTTGGAAGACTTCTGGCAAGAATGTACCTATGTCAAGAGCTTGGATGTTGCAGGACATCATGCGCTTTTTCTATCCTAACTTCATTGCAGTTGGTTCATTCAGAAAACACTGCCTAGATTGGCATTTGCTTTGCTGACTGTTTTCATACTTAGTACTCCTCAAGTAAGGAATCCTAATGTCAAGTTAGGAATCCTAATGTCAAGTTAGGTATCCTGATTCTATGGCCTGTGAAAGTTGTTTGTGTTTTGGTAGTAAGATGAGAGTTCTGGCTGCTGCTGCTGCAGGCGATGAGTGGGAAGACCCTGTACACGGTCTGGACAGCAGCTGGACAGACCTGGGCTTCTCATTTCCCTGTGTATCAGTGGTTCTCACCTATTTCTTATTACAGGGATCTTCTTGGGTCCCATTTATCCCTACTTCTGTTCTGTATAAATTACAGCAGAAACTAAGAAGTTATAGGAAAATTGGAACTGTTGTGTTTTAACTCCTTCCAGGTATATGTCCTCCCAGGGTGTATGCACTTGCCCCATTCTAAATTGCAAATACCCCCTAAGGGTTTTCTCTCCACTTGTTACCACTGAGGCTGACACTGTTTCACTGAGGCTGAAACAAAGCCACAAGTCATATTGATTTCTGGTAGCACAGTCTGAGTAATTCAGGGGCTGTATTCAGGGTAGGTGAGGACCTTGCTTCTCATTTTCAAGGGACCAAATCCTTTTCAGCTCAATCTAATCATGTAAAGATTTTACAAGATGCCTAGAGTTTGCTACACACTAATGCTATCCAGAGACACTTTCTACTGCCTATTGCTTTTCAGTGAATCTCTCAAGAACATCTTAAACCATCAGTTTTGAAGCCTAACAGAGCCCTAGAGGGTAACTGAAGCTCAAAGAATTACAGTAACTCTGGTGATATCTTTTTAAACCCCTTTCTTTTTTCTTACAAGGTTTTAAATCCTGTGCCCCATGCCATTATTTTTTTTTTAGCATGTATCAATTTGTGCAGTTTCTAGCAGAGAGCACCCAAAGTTCTGTTTATGGGGGACTTTGCATGAATAATGACCTGTGAAGCTTGCAGTCAAGTGGTAGGTTATGGTACTAATTAAGGAAAATGTCATAGCAAGAGCATGCTGACGTTGTTGGAATTAATGGCCCAGAGCATTACTACTTAGCACACCTTTTGAAGTTAATGGAATTGTATTAATTGGGATATTGGAGGGACTGAGGGACACAGAGTACATTGCTACTGAGCAGCACCTCTGTTATTACATTAGGCCTGGAACAGCATTCAAGTTCTTCCTGCTTTTTGTGCCCCTTTTGCACAGCCATTTCACAAATGGATGACTCTGACAAGGCCCAGGGGAAGGTTGTTTGGTCCTTAGGGTAAAAGGTAAAAAAGTCTGTTCCAGCTGTGGTTCCAGAAACCAGTGCTGAAGACTGCCAAAATGCCTCTGGCACAATCCTGAAGGAACAGGGGCATGTGTCCAAAAATATTGTGTAGCCTTGTCCCTGAGTCTGATTCTGCAAATTCATCTCACCTCCACAGAGCTTTTTCCAATGAGCACAACCCAGGGGGTTGGTGCAAGGCACAGTGTCAGAGCATTAAAAAAAGTGACTGTCAGTGATACTGAGTCCTTTTGGGTATCAGCCAGCTGTGGTAGTAGTGAGACTAGTGCAGTGCATGCTTAGACCTCATGCCAAAAAAATCTTTGTTTTGACATAGCTAAAAGCAACTCATGGAGGGCATCTGCTTTCCTTGAAAAAAACTGAGAGCTGATAATTTTCTATAGAAAAGCAAACTCAAAACTTTTAATACAGCATTTTACACAGTTGGGGAAAAAGAAAAGAAAACCCAACAGTTTTCTACCGAGAACTTCGATTCCAAACTAGAATGTTCTCATTTTCATCCAAGTTTTCCACACGGGGGAAATAATTTTCAAGCATCTCTCATATAAAGTAATTAACCAGAGACAAGGAATGGATGATTTCAGAAGAACAGGAACACATACTATCTCTAGACAGTGATATTAAATCCATTGTGCACTGGGAATGGAAGTTTTTATGATGCTGTAGATTTGCAGTTCCATTTTATCCTTATTGAGTTCAGATTAGAAAAAAAAGCAAACCACCTTAGCTATGATACAGCACTTTCTCTGTATTAAGAGAAGTACAATTATTAATTGTCCTTTGCAGCATTACTGGGATGTAGGTTTGTGATTACTATTGACTAAATTTGTATACTTTCAGATTATCATCTCCTGCGTTACCACAGGGGAAATGTTCATATTTGTTTGAAATGATGATTTGATGTCAACTCAGTCTCCCACTGCATGGAAGCTGAAACAACAGCATGGTTGAACTAATGTTGCCCACATGGGAAATTCCCTCTCAGCTCCATGCTGGCATCTCCTCCCACCTTGGACACCTGGAGGCCTGACTGCGATATCCAGAGCTCATCACGTATGATGCTGCTCATCTGGGCAAGAGCTGGAGCTTATTAGCCCTAATCCTGCTACAGACATACTATGTGATGTTGGACACATCTCAGCCTTATTGCATGATGTTGGACACATCTCAGCCTTACTGCTAGGTCTGCTGTGCAGCCACCTGTAACAGGCCAAAGGGACAGGCAGGGTTTGCAGCAGAAAGTCCTTATGTTCAGCACAGTTTCTCTCAGGGGTTGTTACCCTGACCTTAGCCTGCAGAACCGCGTTGCTCCCAAGCAAGTATGAGGCGCTTCTGCCTGTTTAAATCTGTCATAGTTCTGTTTGAATTGAAAGATTCCTCTGTTCCTTGGCAAAGTGTGTTGTAAAACAGTGACATTTGTTAAATGGAGAACATGTAGGGCAAGGACTCCATCAGCTCTGAGGAGACAGTGAGTAATGGTCTCTTAATGTCTGAGAGCTTTGAAGCTACTATAATATTTTTCAAAGTCAAGATAGTGCGGTGTGACCCCACTTTGCCTTCCTGTGTTCAGGGGTACGCTGTCTCTGAGCACGTAGCCAGCTACCATACTTCGACAGCATCTATGGAGAGGGGAAGGAATTAGTTGCTGTGCAACATGCATCACAGATAAGACAGATTTATTATTTACTTGTGAGCATTCCTGTAGCACCCATCACTCAGCTGGTTACCTGCGCCTGCTAGACGCTGCTTTGCACTTCTAGTGGTGTCTGCTCTGCCCTCTTTCTGACACAAATCAATAAGCTAAGCCTCAGTGCGTTTAGGAAGGTAAAAATTGCACAGCCGTCACGCGGAGTGGAGGAGAAGGACATGTCTGTGATCAGACAGAAACCTGCAGTACAGCTCGGTGTGGGCCTCCTTGTTTTGGATCTCTCAGACCTTTGGTGCCAGTTATCTCTGCCCAGGGGCTTTGTGTTACCCCTTGGGCACCTCTGGAGGGCTCAGAAGAAAAAGCAGGATGATAACTTCATGCTGAGTCCCATACTGGATTTGGTTTAAACTGAGTGTCTCTTAACCTCTTGAGCTGAGGGGAGCAGCTTAGCAGGGGAGGCTGTCCTGAGAACAAGCAGGACCTGCAAAGGAGCACTACCAGCCAGCAACACCACTCCTGCCATGCACAGCACAGGCCTGAACTGATCGACCTCGACTGTCACCAGTATGCGAAGATGCATATTAACACTATTTGAAACTTGGCTGACTAACAACTATGTGGTAATGAACTGTGCATTTTTAGCTTCAGAGTCTCTGGAATAGACATATGGAAGCAGAGGGATGATTTATACCCTCAAACCTGTTATTTACAAGCAGTCATGTTTCTCATCTTCCTGTAGAAAAATTGAAAGAGTTGTAAATTTGCCATATTCAGTCCCTTGAGCTAATACTTATGGGAGATATAATTTAAAACATTCATTTGTCCTGGAGGACTAAGCCTGAACAGTATTGCCATGGAAATAGGTACAAAACCTGAAAA
Source organism: Nestor notabilis (assembly GCF_000696875.1). NCBI lineage: Eukaryota > Metazoa > Chordata > Aves > Psittaciformes > Psittacidae > Nestor > Nestor notabilis. The sequence goes on along the minus strand of NW_009925783.1, from coordinate 9,200 downwards.
TAGATGGACGTACTACACATAGTCCTTAGTATAAAAAATTTACTGTTCATATAGACACAACAGAAGATTTTTTTCACCTTATTAGTTACTGCCACTAGTGACTAGTTAAGTACTAATTAAGGACTAACTGGGTCATGAGAAGTGAACCAGCTACCAAATAGGCATGACAGCATTGGGCATTTGTTCCCTAACTGATAGTATAGATATGGAAGTGCATCCCCTGCTTTCAGTAAGCTGGGACTGCCGGCATTTTAGAATTGACCTGGAAAACAATTCTGCCTTGTTTCTGAGGAAAAATGTGTGTGCGTGTGTCTGTGGGAATGCAACCATTATGTGAGATAAGGTACAAAGTGGGGTGGGGATCAGGACTTGGAATATTTACACTTCATTCTTTCTGGACACTTTTAAGAGGGCAGTGTGGTTCAGTAGGACTAACCCCATGCAGAATCATTTGTAAGAGCAGGGGAGGTAAGGGATTGTTCTTCTCCTTTGCAGATAGTACGGTGGTTCAGTATCATCATTCCCCAGTGCCTGTCGCTTACCACCGAGCATCCTGAATTTAAGGAAGAGGTGAAATACAGCTGTTTTCTGTACTTTGTTTTCCCTGCAAATTTGCTTTCAGCCTGGAATATGGATTTTTGAGGGCTAATGTGGAAGTCAATAGAACTAGTTAAATGGATCAGATTCCATTTTAATTCTAGTAATTGCACTGGCTTGACTGGAGTTGTTACTGATTACAAGAAAAAATTGCCAGTTGTGCCATGGACTTCTTATGTGAAAGAAGAGATCAAGCCCCTGTAATACTTTGTACCTCATTTTTTCCTCTCACACCTTCACAGTCTTGTTCCTTGCTGTGAGTGGAAAGCACCAAGTACAATGAATCCCCAGTGTCTTCTCTGACTCACGGGCAGAGCTAATGGCAGATCCTTGGAGTCCTGACCAAAGGATAAGGCATGAGCCTTCCTTCTGTCTTGCTATAAGGCCGCCACACGTATCTAAAGCACATAATTTTTTCCTAATCAGATATTATTATGAAACAGTGGGAGAAGACTTTTCCTAATCATCCAGGGGTACCTCAAAATAATGTTATAAGCAGATTGCTGAATTCCTCTGTGCTCTGGATCTGCCTTTCTTCCTGTGTGTGCATGCATCAGCATGTACTTAGGAGCTCTGCAATGCCTGATGAAATGGGGCTTCTGGGGTTAAATGCACCAGTCTCAGTCCTGAGGCTGTCAGGGCTTGGCTGCCTTATCCCCTGATCCTGCTTGGGTACCTCAGCCATGTGCTAGTACAGTAGCAATATTCCAATACTAATGAAAATACGTCTTCCATTGTTCCTTTGCTAGCATTGCTGTGCGTTTTAAAATAGCTTCCTTAGATCTGATGCTCTCTAGCAGTCACCTCCATTTCCCACACAGCTGTTAGGTGTGTTTTCTCTTTTAACCAGGTGTTTCATGCATCTGGTGATGGTGAATGCCCTGTATTTTCCAGAACCACTTTTGTTGCTCTCTGCATGTTAGCTATCCCTCTCCTTCCCAGAAATACAGTCCCTGTCACGGCATTGGGTCCTCCTTTCCCAGCAAAGAGGCAAAAGGAAGAAAAAATCACTTCATAAATTCTCCTGTTTCATCACCTGCTGACTCCAGTTCACCCTGATCATTTTTACTGGTGTAATCGTCTTGTTTACTTTCTGTCTGTTACAGACTTGTCCACAGTGCATTATGCTTCCTGGGAATCTCTCTCTAAGTCTGATCCTCAATATCTCTTTCTGGTTCCTTAATAATCCTCCTAACTCACTTTGCCTTGGTTTTTATAGGTCTTCTAGTCCCTTTGCTAGGTAGTTCATATCTTTAATACAATTCTCTTTATTGCTTGTACTCTTTACCTTCTGGCCCTAACACATTGGCTCCTAATGGCTTGGGTTTTGCTCCTAGTCTAGACTCCTGTAATTAGCACTGGGAGCACAGCAGGTGAAGCAGTAATTTTATAAAGTCGCTTATGGACCTGTGCGTGTGAGGGAGTATCTAGGGCCAGAGTAGGGTTTCTCTGCTCCCCAGACTGTCCCTGCCCCAGATGCTCCAAAAGTCCCTCTTAGACAGTGCTGTTTCTTTCCTTTTCTGTTGTTATTCCAGGTACTAACGTTGTCTCATATTAGGCCTCTTTGGCATTTACCACAGTGGACCTGGGCATGCAGGTGTCTCCCACTTGCAGGTAAGAAAATGCCCCCCTGTTAGTACTAGTAGGGCTGTTATCTCTCATTTTTGGGTTTGTATCTGCAGAGGGTCCAGTGTCAGCTCTGTGGAAGCAGAGGGGAGCATGCTTTAAGGCATGTGAAAATTAACACCTGTCTCTCTACCTGAGCACTTCTTCAAACCTTAAATGTGTAAGTTAGAAAAAAATCTGAGGATATTCCAGTCTTGTGGATATCTCAGTACTGCACTAAAGCTGGGAAAAACTCAGGAAATTAATGACTGATGGAAATGGATAGTGGCGGATGCTAGGGTGTTCTGTAGGTCAGGTTCTCTCAAAGCAAGCATAAATCATCATGATAATCTGTTCTGCTTCGTGGATCTTTTTTATATTTGATGTCATTGATAATATGTGCAAGATTGGTGTTTGGTAAGAAGCAAGGTAACATATGGGTGTAATTTTGTTGCTCCAGTACCAGGACCAAATCCAGGAAAGGTTTTGTCCCATATCCCAGTCTTCAGCCTGTACCCATGGCTGAACTGATTCAGTCACTCCCTATGAATGACAGCCCTGCCTCACCAGCATGCAGGCTGGGGTCCCACTCCATGTGGTGTGGTTTAGGGACACAAACAGTGGGTAATAAGAGAATAAAGACCACAGGTGAACTTTCTTGTAATCCCAGATAGAGAGCTTTTCCTCTGATCAATACATTGGCTCATCTCCACATACAATGCAGAAATTCTCCAGGTAGACACAAGACTGCTAACAGGAAGGGAACATCCCTACAGACAACATGTTAACAGAGTGAAAATAAAAGTCTTTTCTCCTTCACATTGCCGAGATAAAATGAAGTGCTCTCTATGTCCCTGACCTGTCACCCGAGTTCCCATTTTCCCTTTTTGTCCATGGCAATAATGACGGTAAGTGATCCAGCAGGATGACTTCCCATTCAGGACCCAAGAAAGGCCAGAAAGCTGAAATACTGTGAGGTTGTTCAGAGAAGCAAAGATCTTGAGGAGCAATTACTTCTTTTTTATAATGACAAAAAGCTTATGACTCCATCTTCTTGGTGTGCAGAAGCTGCATATGTGCTTTCAAGGCTATACAAGCATTGCCACGTACGTAGCATGTCTTGTGCCTGGTAGTGCTTTGCTTTGTTGCTGGAATTCTGAAGCGCCAAAGCTTGTATTAAAGTGGAGGAAACTGAGATCAAGCAAGACATAAAGGCATTGTAGTGAAGTTATCGTGATTCCGGCATAACAACAAGAGGCAGTGAGGACTTTTGCTTTGGAGAGGAGAATGATACTGAGGACAACTGTATTATTTCAGAACCAAAATGTGCCAAGCAAACCTGCTTGCATTTTTTCCTGTCTAACATAAAAAACCCTAATATATGTAGGTAAGAACACAGTGTGTGGAATCGAGTGAAGTGTTAGAGACATGGTTTTGTGAGATGTTACAAGCAAAGTTAATTTCAGTTGGGTGGGAGGTAAATGCTACCCCAAGGCTCCAGGGACGCATTTTGATGGCTAGAATATGAAATGCATACTCCTGCTTCAGAGGGGTATGTGTGATTTTCTGTGCTTGGGTTTTAATGTCTGTATTTACTTTGTATTGCTGGAAGAGACAAAAACAGAGGTGGGGAATGTTCTGAGTAGTTCCCCAAATCTGTGTTTCAGCAGGCCTTTGGCGCACAGCCTCCTGAACCTTCTGGGGCAGGATTCTTCTCCCCTGTCTGCAGGCCATGTGAATGTAGGCTGAGAAAACTTAATCTCCTCCTAAGAAAAGGGTTGGAGGTGGGCAGATGAATTGCCTGCCAGAAGACTTGGTCTCCCTCCAGTCACTTGAGGGACCATCTCAAAGGGTAGGTTAGACTGCAGGTGTCGCTGAAAATAGGCAAGAAGTGTCCCACACTTGTGGTCCACTTGCAGAGATATTTAGTGGGAGTTACCTGTCTGCCTCTATAATTAAAGTCTCTGGGAATTCTTGTATTCTGTAGACAACACCATGAGGGCAGCTGGGGATAGAGGTGAATGCCACCCACTGCAAGTAGCTGAAAGTACATGCTGCTGAGTACTGGAATAAACCTTCACTTTCCAGTTCAAGCATTTGGGGAATAAAATGGCAAGATAAAATTATATAATTCTGATTTCCCTATTGGTTTCCATATTCTGATATGTTCTGACATATGTTCAAGTATGTTCTGACATCAGTCATGAGAACTGCTGGCTGTGGAGTTAATACTGCACAATGCCTTGGAGCAGGGCACATCAGTGTTCCTGTGCAACCCCTGTTTTGAGGGTTCGTAGGAATATTAGTTGGACCCGAGGCTCAGTCTGGGAAGGAAAGCAAGATCGGCATCACAAGGAAATGATCCTTTTTGAAAGGATTGTTTTCTTTATTTCATTCTTTTTTCAAAATCATCCATATTGTCTTCCATTCCCAATTCCTCAGCAGTTTTAGAACACTTAATTAAAAGGTCTTATTCATCTATACCTGGTGCCCTATGTAAGCTTCTGCTTCCATTTTCAAGAGAAGCTAAAATTCCTTAGTGAAGATGAATGGGGAAAGTATTAGACCAAATTGGGTAGGTACAGTGGAACATGGGGAGAAGGAAAGCATATGTAGAAATCACATCTCCTGACAAGACCGCTCATGCAAAGCATTAGTCACAGGCTGGGAGTCAAATGGCTTTCTGAATAACATCAGGAAACAACAGCTATCATCAAATGACACATCGCAATATGATACTTTGGGGCAAATTGCTTAATGCATATGCATTTCAGCTTAACTTGCTGTAAAATAAGGACAACACAGTGTTCACTCATCCCAGAAAATAAATACGTAGGGAAGGTAATAAGTTCACTAGATATTCATGTCATGGAATGATACATCAGATTGTACTGTGCACTGAAGCTTATGCACTGCTACCTGTTCTTGACAAACATGCGATTTCATATGGGGTATCTGGAAGCATCTACTTAATCATCCATCAGTGCCCTGAGTGGGAGGTACCATCCTGTTTGTAAGAAGTGCTCCTACCCTCTGATACATGTCAATGAAATTTCTGTACTTGAGCACTCTGAACGACATATGCACATTTTTCCATGCATGCCCTCATGCACATACAAGGTGGAAAACCAAATAGGGTACATTCTCTTACCCTTAAGCACAAGATTATTAAAATGTGAACTTCACAGTTCAAGTTGTAAAGCAAATTTCATAACTCATGTAGTAATGTTCCCTCTATTTAATAAGGCAATTCGTTGATCTGCAGCAGCAAATGATATTTTTTGAGCATTTAAGTAATACTTCCACTTGGCTTCCAGTTTACGAGGCAATTTAATATTTCCCTGGGCTCACTAGTGCTGACTGTACAGAACTTGTGGTGCTGGGCATTTGTTCAGCATAGAAACTTGAACAAAGTTATTGCTGTTTAATGCACAATATGGGACCATTTCCTTTTAGAAATCTCCCCTTTGCCCAGCTACCACTGACACCATTGGAGTACACCCAATTCTGGCAAACAGTTCCAAAAGGAATGGATCAATCCAAGTGAGGCGTGTAGGTAGCCAGTATCAGGAACACTTGGACCAAATGGGACATGCTGCCAGATTTCTAAAGCTGCCCTGACCTGGTCACCATCACTTCAAAAGCACCAAAGGACCCAGTGTCTCCCCTGAATTATGGGGGGAATTCAAACATAGTAATCAGGTGCCTTGAGGAAAACTATTTCAGATGGAGCCATTGAATAAGAACTGGTGACATTCGTGTTGAGCCTTAAATGATTTGGAAAAAAGATTTTATGACCCTAAAGCTATTTTTTGTTTTCTATTTAGGTTGGATCATGTAATGATTTACAGAGCTTCGCTCATCTGTAACGTTAGACCATGATCATGAAGATGGTCGCAACTGGAGTCCTCACAGTGCTGACAGCAGAAATCCCCTGGCCCCATCCTTTTGCAATCATGGTTGTACTGGAAATCTGCCAGGTCACTGGAGTGTGTTCCTGAAGAGAGAAATATCCTACTTGTAATATTCCTTTTTCCAAATGGATCCTTCTTCAGCTAAAAGCCCACCCTAGCCTGGAAACATAACCACTTTCGGAACATTTTTGAGAAATTTCCTTTAGGTGGCAGCAGGAGTACAAGAATATTCATCCTCTTCGCTAACCTGGGCTGCTGCGGTTTGTGTGGCTGAACGTAAACTCAGTTTTACAACCTTTTCACAGCCTAACACACATGAGTATTTTCATTATTAGAGCAACTTGCTGATGAGCTGAAATCATGAGTCAAGACCTCATCAGCTGTCTGGCCAGTCCTTTGGGTCTCTGTGTGTGACAGCTGTGGCAGTCTGGACACTTAACAATATGGAAATGATGCAGTTGCTGCTGAGGGGATGTCAGTCTGGACACAGTATCGCCTACACGTAGTACTGAGATGGAGTGTGAAAGACAAGGAGATGGGGAGGAGAATGCTCAAGATTACTGTGTTGCTCGTTCACCTGTTTTATGAGTTGAGGCAAAATTATCAATAGTCTAAATAGAATTGCAGTAGAGCTGTTAAACCCTACAGAATTTCCCATCTCTGGAATAGCCCTACTGCTTGCTTATCTGCTGGGATGCCAAAAGATATTGCTCTATTCCTCTCATTTTCAGACTCTTTCTTCCTTAAAGTCTTATTTACTTTGGAAGGAAATTCCCAGCAGATGTGTTCGTTATATTCCCTGGGAAAGTTTATGGAAGTCGTGAGACTAGGAAGCCTGGAAAGCCCTTTCCCTTTGGACACCAGTATTCCTAGGGGTCTCTTGGGAAGAGGGAGATCTTGAAACATTGTCTCTCTGAACTCCATAGCGTGCCATTCAGGTGCTTCCATCCAGCTGGAAATGAGTCAGTATCTCTCAGTACTGCTGAGGGGAGCCTGCCCAGGCTGGCCTTGGGCTTCTGGGAAGCAAGGCAGAGGCTGAACTGTGGCTCTTGTCTCCCTCACCAGTAAGTGACTGAAGTGGGATCTAGCTTGGTGCTCATAGTTGGGGGCTTCAAGTAATTGCTGATATGCTGCTGTATAGGAGCCTGCTCTGCTTCAGACCTTTATGCTTTCTGGACTTGCTGGCCTCAGACTCCACATTTCTCTAGTGCTGCTCCAGAGGGGAAATCATGTTTTTCCTATATGCTGGGCTCCTGCCTTCTCAAGAGATCCTTGAAGTGGCATCACCTTTTTGAAAAGCAAGCAGATACACCTGATCTATCCATTGCAGTGACTTGTGGAAGCTGCTGGCTGGCTGGCATAGGTCCCAGTACCCTGGCATTCTCTATCGTGTTCAAACCTCCTTCCATTCATCTGTCAGTGAACAACTACCGTTGCCTCACACCCTCCTGGAGCCTGGCCATTTATCCAGCTTTTATGGTGAGTAAATAATATGCTCAGTTATATGTCTGGAAATAAGGTTCTGTACAAATTCCTCAGGCAATCAATATACAGAGTCGTTTTATGTTAGAAATAGCTTGTTCCAAATGGCCATATATATCTTTATTATACTGTAAATTCTTACACTGTCACTGGAAGCCACATATGCCTTATTACCCAGCTTTGGTTGCAGAGCAAACCCCTTCTCTCCTTCTCTTTCTAAGCCTCTTCTTTTCCCCTACTGCCCGTTGGCTCAAGGCTTAGGAATTAACCAACCTCTCCAATGCACTGCAAAATCTCCTTCCCTTCCTGATACAAAAGTGTCTGCTTGGGATTTTTGTCTCCCCTTGAAGACCTCTCTGTAGTCTTCTTCCAAAAAAAAACCCAAATCAAACCCCCAACAAATAAGGATTTGAATGTCCATGCCCTATAACCTTACTATTTTAGCTGTGTTTTCTCTGTTAGAATTATTTTTATGGTGAAAACCTTGAGAGCTTCCAGCCAGCATGAGTCCTGTTCTGGCAGGTGCTGTACCCAGTGCACAAGATGGCTTTAGCCATCTGGAACCAACAGTTTTACCAGAGCTCATCTGTGTCCTCTGGTTAAGGTCTCTCCACATCTGGGGACTAGTCTGAAAGGTTTGTGAAAGATAAAGATGTGGCACCTGGGCAGTCAGATAAAGTGAGGACAGTTCTCGCCACATCATGGCGATATAAACTGTGTTGGCACTGCAGGCAGGGATGGGGGAGATGGGTGGTTACTGCCCCTCAGCAGCTGGGGAGCTGCTTCATAGTTCTCTTATGCTTTACCTACAAAATCACTGGTAGTGGTATAGGAGGAGGTTTTTGGTAACTCCAAGTCTTCTCTGTGGGGAAAAATGTAAAAAAGTAATGTAAGAGGCAGAGCATGGTGATATTTGCAGATGGAGAATGAGAGCCTTCAGACACAGGCACAGCTGACGCCCTACAAGCACTCCCACTCTCCTTCCTGAGATGGGGGAATGAAAGCTATTTGCAGGGTTAAAGTTACGGGCATTGAAGACAGGAAAATAAACAATAATGGCTTGAAGAGAAGACAGAAAGATGAAGCATGGCTGTGCCCTGGAAGCAGTCACTGCTTGCTGCTGTACACCAGCTCAGGGCAGGTCACACCTTCAGGCTTGGAATTACTTTAACTGGAGGTATCTCTTTTTTACCATGCTTAGCACCTGGAGAGAGTGAGCTTGTCCTGCTCCAGCACAGCTGCAGCAAAGCTCTGGCTAACTGAGAGCCAGAGACTGCTGTGGCTGAGAGGGGTGATGCTCACAGGAGCAAGGAGCATGGGTTATAGTTTACTGTGGGTCTTACCTAAGCTCAGAAAAAGAAGTTTATTTGCAAATCCAGCATGTTTGAGCAAGTTCTGTGGAGGCAACTGAAATGCCTTGCTGAGAAACCATTTTGGGGGTTTTAGGATGAGTGTGCATAATCAGGTTTGCGTGGCTGGGTGCAGGTGGAGAGGATGAAACATGGCCCGCAGGTCTGGGACTGAGAAGTTTCTCCCCACCTGTAAAGAGCTACCCTTGGAATAATAGTATTTTTATATATGTGTATATATATGTATATGTAT
>NW_009925782.1:0-8066 GCF_000696875.1 Nestor notabilis | reverse complement strand
TATATATATATATATATATAAAGAACCAAAACAAAACCCAAAAACCAGCAAAACCAAACCCAAAACAAACCAAAACACTCCACCCCAGAACACCCCAAAACTCCACAACAAACAAAATGGAATTTATTACAAAAAATATCTATGATCAGTATTACTATGCTACAAAACACTCACCAATCTCCCTAGCTATTCAGGCATCTCAAGAGTATAAGAAAACTGAAAGTCATAAATAACTTCCCATCTGCAGTTTCACTTCTGTCATTAAATGTGTTTTCTCAACACAACCACTAAATAATTGATCTGCCTATTAAGAAACCTAATTAAAACAAGTAGTTACTAAGGAATTACTTACATGAGATTTTGACCAGTAAATGAAGACCTCAGCCACCATGCGGAACAACTCTTCTGCTTCAGAGTTAGGCTCTTTCAGCCATTTTGCCCTAAAATTTGGTAAAAGGATGGAAATGCAGATGATCTTCATTGGCTTTATGCTTTGAAACCAGTTTTCAACATTTTACAGGATACAAGCCAACAAAAGCAAGCATACATGATTTTGATCATTTCTGGTAGCAGTGGCTGCTTGATGTCCTATTTCAAAAGCCTTAAAACCCTTCCACATTAATCCTAGGTCTAACCCAATAGATTTGGATTTCACCTTTTAATTATTTTTTTTTTTCTTTTCTTCTGAAAAAGATCCCAGCTCCTCCTAGAAGTCATAAAGCATCAGCTTTAGCAACTTCAAGATTGGCAGGCAGAGTAAAAGCTACTTTAATTCAGTGCTAAGCATATGAAGGGATAAGAGACAGGATCAATAAACAGGAAGGTTTTACAAGATTCATTAACCCTTTCCTCTCCACATACCTGTTATAGTCCACAAATCTAATCAACAAAGGGTAGAAGGCATAGAGGTCCCGTGCCAAAGTGGTGAACTCATCTAGGATGAGCAGTTCAGCCTCCGACATGTCACCTCTGCCTTCTGCTCTTAGATGTTCTTCATCCGATACAACCACTGCTGCTTTTTTCTTTAGCTTATCCATCAGTGGCAGGAAGTGTGTCTTTAAGAGCTGTGGCTTCGCTTTGCTTATGATGGGCTGGGAAAACACTATTTAAGGTAATGAACATTATAATATATACCTGGCCACAAAATATAAATAGAAACTTTTACCTTTGCTCTCTTCCTTAGATCTTATTTCTAGGCTACAGAGTAAAATCCTGTCCCCATTGAAATCAGCAGAAGTTTTGCCAAGAATTAAATGTGGTCAGGATTTCACATAGTGAAAATTGACTATCAATTCACTTTGTCATTATGAGGGAAGAAATGACAGCTTCACAGACCAAGCTTGCAAGATCATAAATACCTCTTTACTGGCATGCTGTCAACATACTGGAATTTGCCTGCATAATTTTAGTGAGCAGTGTAGAAATCGTTTATTGTATGTATTGGTGGACACCTATATAGCTACATAATGCACTCACAAGTTTTCTCAGCCACTGGCTCCTCCTTTGAATCTTGCTTTTTATCTTGCGTATCGAGTGGAAACCATGTTCTAGTTATTTGCAAGCCTACTGAAACAGCCTGCTTTCATTTCTTATGCATATTAGGACAGTGGAAGGTCTGTGTGTAGACAGAAATGACACCATTTCAACCATCCAGCAACCAGCCATTTGAGGCTTGATAGCACAAGCTTTTTGCAAATCTACTCATAAAAATGAATATGTAAATTAACATTTCATCTGGACCCATTAATGCAAACCAACTTGTAATGTATCAATTAGACTACAAAGAATTTTAGGCAAATATCCTTAAAGCACATTACATTACTAATCCTCAAAAGACTAGGAATCCAGACAGCTACCATAAATGGAAGTACTACAACAGAAAGTATAGGAAAATCATAAGAAAGCCTAAATGAAAAACTAAATTCACAAAACTGAAATGACTTTTCCTTACAGACTGTAACATTGAGAAAGAAACTGGTTTAGAATAAATTTTAAGGCGTCACAATGAAGTTAACATAAACATTACTAAAATTACATATATTTCCACATTTCATTGTGATACATCTTAGACATACAGCTTCAAATTAGTATTTTAAGGATCCAGCACTCATACAGAATAGCAAGAAACTGTGTAATGCCTGCAAATGGGAAGTTGCTGTATAATGAAAATGACCTAAATTACTATAGTCCTTTGATTCAATATACCGCAAAACGCATATGTACATATTCTGGCAAAAAAGAAATATTCTAAAGGTACTTCTTGTATTACTTATTAAGAGATTGAAATGTGCTGCTTACACTGCTTGTTCTTTATACTGAATATTTCTGGTTAATCAACATCTGTATTGTTTAAAAATGTAAAAAGACAGGTGTTGTTCTGCTCAGCTTTAACAGGGTAAATACACAGTAATTCAGAGTGTGTGTGTATATATTCTGAATATACACACGTTCATTTTTACATCTTACCTGCTAATCTCTTCATCCAGGCTCCTTCATCAATACCAAGATTGTTATAGATGATTTTCAATATGTTACCCAACAGAGTGTTCATGTGCTCTGATGTCAAAGCTGTGCAACACATTTCAGCCTTGTCTGGATTGTTTTCTGGCCCATGCTCCCACCAGTGTGACATGTAACTACATAGCATAGGCAGTATTACTTCCATTATATGTGGCATTTGTGTGTAACGAATACCAGACTCTGCCAGTTCCACAATTTCTTCCATTAGCTTCACCAAGGAAGGAATATTTGGGCAAACCTCTTCTACAGTAGTAGGCAAATTGAGAACTATTGGGGGGAAAAAAACAAAAATCAATAAACTAAAACATAGAGGGAAACTAATTATTTTCAATTGCTATTACATAAAAATTGTGGGGTTTATTTACATTTATGCCCTTCCAATACAAGGAAAAAAAAACCAACCACCCACAAAAAATCAAACTACAACAAAAGAAGTCAAACTCAACAATAAAAAACAGGTACTTTCATATCATTGAACAATAAATCATTTTTATATAAGCTTCAATAATAAAACTTTCTATAATAAAAATAATTCCAATATGGAAGCTTTAAAAATATAATTATTAAAGAATGAATTCTGAGAAATCAAAATAAAGCTTAAATTTCATGATATCTTCCAACATAAGCTTTGCAGTTGAGAAAACAAATGAATGCAATGAAACATCTCTCCACAACACACCAGATGAGACATCAAATACCAGTAGAAGAAAAAATCAATGCCTGACATAATGAGTAGAGCAAATTCTGAGAAACTGAATTCTGGAGGTGAATTTGTGTTTGTAAGTATTTACTTTTCAAGGTTTTGAATTACCAGTTTCTCTGAAAAGAGACTGCAGTTGCCTTTATTTTTTGCGGCAGTTTCTTCCATTTACAAATAAATATCTGTAACCACATTAACTGTTTAGTATCTAACATCCTGACATACACATACAATGATACACACAGGTATCTGTGTATCTCACATTTAGCCTGCAATTTGTAAATCCAAGTGTTTGTACCAACATAGCCTCAGACTAGTGTTCTTTCAAGAACAGTCTCTTCTACTTAGATGCAAATACATTTTACATAGCCATCACAGTCTCCTTAAAGCAGAGTCTGTACAGTTCTGCTGTAACTTCTATTTACCATAGTAGCAAGTACTGTGCATGACCTTATTCAACAGCTATGTTTTAGTATAAGAAACATCAAGAGTTTCACAATGAAACACAATGGTATGCAAAATATACATAATGTTACTAGAAAGTATCTATACTGTCTTGTATTTCAGACAGAGAATTTACATACTTCTCTGCAGTGCATTTAATTTCTAAAGGTATAGTATGTACTTAGTACAGGCAAAGGTATTTTCGTTCAATTGTATGTATGTTTTAGGACCCAATATTGCATACAAAAACTGAGGCACTAGAGTTACATGATTTTATCATCAAATATAAAGCATCTTAGATACTAAAAATGTGCAAAGTCCATGCAATAAATTGATTTCAAAATGGTATTTTTAGAATGGTATCTCAAAATGTTAACATTGGTTATCTTCAGAAACACAAAAAAATCAGCTAACTGACTTAGCCTATTTATTTAGGAAAGAAATACAACCAAGGGATTACAAGAAAATTCTTGCACTACAAAATACACGCAAAAATACATTTATTGAGGCAAGTAGCATTTACAGTGAAATTGAGTTTTCATAACCATCATGTGAGTTTCTGGAAATACCTGCTCTGTCTCTTGCATTCTTGGTATTGTAAATTGAGTAGATATTATGTTTGTTCAAGTGAGTTTCCAAAAAAGCCACAGGAAAGGCACCTGAGAAAGCAGCCAAGCATTCTCCTAGTGCTGATCGTTGCCTGTGAATTAACAAACATTGTTAAGGATACACATCTTTGATGATTGACTGTACCTCGGGATAGTTGTATACCAGCCTCATTTTTATTCTAAGATGAGCTCACCTCAAAGAGGTAAATCACTACATTATTAGGATCATTAGTACAAGAATAGGTTATAGAAATTGAAATCCAGCAAACCTCTGCTAGTACATGAATGAAATGTTAAGAAATAAAATGCCAAAGGTGGCCTGCTTAGCTGAGACCAAATAAGGAACATGCAGGGAAAATCTAAAGTCGTCATAACAATGCCTTTTGTTCTAGTACTTTCCTCTCAGCTTTACTGTCTTTATAATTTCTTCTCTTAGAAAAAGCTACTGAATAGATCGAGAGACCAAATAAAACTATCATTTTATTTGTGTGATGTAATTTCAGATCTTGGTTTAGCATGAAAGTCAAGTTCTTCAGAGACTGGAGAACTGTTTCTAATGATCAATAATTCTGAAAAATCTTGCACAAAAGCATTGTTCTAATCTCTTGAAATATGACATTTATTCGATAACCAAAATTCCTTGAATGTGTCAAAATTATAAAAAGCCTGCCTCTATGAAGAAGTAACTGATCCTGGCACTTCACCTGGGTCTTTCAGGGGACATTTAAAACTATTCTTTGATTTCCAATTCAGTTGATCAGAGCAGACTTTAGCCATGTGAGAAATCCTTAGCTGCTGAAGCTGAGCCGTACAGATGACAGAAATCCAGGAGTTCTGTAAACTTCTAAGTAAGGAAAACATGGCCTCCACACTCATCTTCTGGTGTAACAAGACTCATCTTCAGTCTTTTTTGGTTTGGTTTTTTTTTTAGGAATTTATAACAAGTGGTGCCCCTCAGGGGTTGGTGTTGCGACTGATCCGTTCAACATCACCGACATGGACAGTGGGATTGAGTGCACCCACAGCAAGTTTGTGGATGACACTAAACTATATGGTTTGGTTGATACACTGGAGGTAAGGGACCTTGACATGTTTAAGAGGTGGGCCAATGCAAACCTCATGAAGTTCAACCAAGCCAAGTGCAAGGTCCTACACCTTGGTCAGGGAACTCCCAAGCACAGCGACAGGGTTGGGTTTTTTTTCCTTTTCATTAGGTTTACATAAGCAAAAATACATCCAGCACATACACCTACAAAGAGCATACTATATTCTTTCTACTTGCGGTTACAGTTGTAGACAACCATATACAAAAATTGTCACTTACACATACATATTTCATCTCGGCTACAAACCCCACATAATCTATTTGCCAAGTACCAAAACCAATTAATTTAACAACCCTTATGAAATAAAGGAGACCTGGTTTTCCACAGATGTGTACTTTGTTACTTCTAAACACTGGTCCCCACCTTTCTACATAATGTTTCCTATGATACTGCCACCAAATAACCAATAAGATACTGCCATGGGGCTAGTCTGGAGTTATGCAGAGGTTGATTTGTTAGTGAATCAGAATTTCCTAGATTATTACTGCCAATATGTGAAATGTTTGAGCTCTGTTTAGCCTTCCCTCAGAACTGTGCCAATCACTATAGGACAACTATTAAGGTTTAAGAACTGAATTATCTAGGTACCTTTATTTTTTGGCTAAATACAGTTAACATAGACCAAATTTAACTCACAGGGAAGTTAGCAGACACACAGATGCACAATAAAGCAACCATAAAGCCCTGTTTCCCTAATTTGTAATTAAACTAGAAAAGAAGTAGTGTTGTATAAGTGACAAACTAAATTAAATTCAGGGAAATGAGAAAGAAACATACATCACAATTAAACAATATATAAGAAAGAATGGTAACAATAGCTGAGCTGCATGATGTATTTTTACAGTTCCCCAGTTGAACATCAAATCAAGTGGTATTTATTGTGAAGTCCGATAATTTTATTTGTAACTTTTTGTTTTACTTAAGGAATATATATTAGAAACACACAACACAACAATATCAGTGTATTATAATACAAGCAGCTGCATTCCACTTAATATCTGAGCACTTTCTGTCTCTATGATATCTTTCCAACAACAATTTTTTCTACGTTCTTTTCTGGACTTCATATTAATGAATAAACATGATTTTTAAAAATAGAGGAACACTTTTCCTTCTTACCTCTCTACATAGATACTCTTGCTGGTTCCCAGAGCATATAAACTGGCCAGTATTCTGTAACAGGAGACCTGAACATCTTCCACTAAAGAAAAGAAGAAAATCATAGGTATAAAGAGTTTTTCATTGCAATATATTTTTGTAGAATTAAAATAAGTTTCTTTTGACAATAACTGAATTAATACTATTAAGCTACCAAAGGCAATCCACAAAAATCACTCTCTAAATAGAAAGTCTTCTGGCCACTGAGTGCCACAGTCTTTCTTCAAAACTTCCATTTACTCTAATACCAAGTTACCAGCTAAGGTAGTAAACGTATTTCACTAGTGCAATCACTTTCTGAAATTAATGGCATACCAACTCTTTACAGATAACATTTAATTGCAGAATCTGAGAATTTATTAATTTAATAGCTATTAAAAAGATGTCAGTGAATCTTTTCTAGTTTGTCTGTAGCACTTATAAAGTTTCTGGCAAATCAAGTAATGTGCTCAAAGTGGGAAAAAAAATATTAAGGAACAGATCAATTTACAAATGTAACACCATTGTATAAAGTATATTACAAAAGATAAGCAATCCTGTTAAACAGATATTTAAATTCTTTTAATCATAGCGTAAATATTTTAAAATTTAGACAGAGATATAAGTTAATAGCATGTACTTAATTTACATTTCAGACTGAGAAAGGGTTAGAAAAATAATCTTTAGTTCTTACGAATACTTCACCAAAGCATGTTTTGAAATTATCAAATGTTTCAGTCACAAAAATGGGAGAATAATCTTAAAATCTATTTGAAAAAAAAATGCTTTTCCAGCATGTACCTCATTTACACTGTCCCAGTCTTTGTACATGATCACATCATGGACTACTCTGTACAACACAGTAATAGTATTAGGTATAACCACCAGCTCAAGATGCTTGTCACTAGAGTAGTAGAAATAAGTCAATCTTATTCTTAACAAGATGTAAAAAGTAGTTTGTAAGAGAAATTAGCCTTTCCAATTATGCTCTAGACAAAATAGGCACAATTTAAATTAACTATTCTTTCTCAGTTTATGAATCCTAAATTGGGTGTTTGACACCAGTGTGATGTATGTAGAATAGCTGATTAGGAATATCAACTTAAGTGATAAAGTATCAGAGGCTAATTATTAAGTTCCAAAACATGGAATACCAGAGCAAAAATGGTAGAAAGCATGAACATCTCGATGCCTGAAAAAGTGGTTTATGATGAACAAGTGATGCATGGGAACACCACAGAAGACTTTTTCTTGATACTGTCACAGCCTCCTGAATTTTACAAAAATAATTTAATGAGAAAAGTGGATGTTTACACCTCATCAAATTTGAATCCATCAGTACAACTCCAAATTTTCAAAAACAGTTCTCTTAATGCTATTTTAAATGACACTTTTCCAGATTCTAAAATGAGGAAAAATATGTAATTAGATACTCTTTTCTTCAAGGTCCTTCCTTCAGTTAAGTTCATAATTGACTTAGCTATATGGAGCAGAATTGCCTCCTTTACTGGAGTCTGGACAACAGAATTCCTGTAGGGTTCCTAATATATA
>NW_009925781.1:17438-66180 GCF_000696875.1 Nestor notabilis | reverse complement strand
GGCGGGAAAGCGTCCCGAACGTGAGTCGTCCCAAAATAGACAGGGAGAGCATGAGGGCCCTTCGTAACTTAATGCGTTTTTTCAGGTCCATGCCTGCCATCCCCGCGGTGCAGCAGTAGAGCCTCTGCTCTTGCACCTCGGTTCTGAACTGGTAACGCCAAGTTAGTATGTTTACAACTTGTGGGGGAACTCACTGAATAGAGGAGGCACAACTTCGCCCTTCTCCTAGCGATATCTAAGTGCGGGAAATCCTCCTCCTGGAATTTTGTAGCTCAGCCCATTGAAAGCATGCAGATGACAATGGTATCTGTAGCAGTGGAATGGCCTGGGCTAGCTGAAGGAATTTATCTTGGCAGAATCCTCTTTTATTACCCTGCATTGCACTAAGTAGTCACTGTTTGTAATTATATCAGTGGGAATCTTCAAGCCTGGTTCTCTCATGAATTACTATTCATACAGCCCACATGTGGTCATCTGCACCACCACTGCCAAATCACTTAAAAAAGGAATGTAGGAACGACTATACAAACCACCTGAGTACCAAACCCCTTTGTTTTTAATAAGGCAGCATAAGATACCAGGTACTCGATAATAAACATTTCCATTCTTTTGCATGGTAATCTCGGGTAGCTGTTATTCCCTACCACAATTCATAAAAAGTGTTGTATAGTTATTAAATTTGTGCTATGGATATAATCAAATATAGAAACACGCATTCTGCTGCTGATCTTTTGTGTGTGCAGCTCCCCTTACAAGCTGTGGGAATATTTCATGTGAAAGGACTTCAAAGTCAGGCAATTGGGTAGCTAAGCTTATTAGAAAGCAGCTTTATCTTGAGGAGTTCCAAAGTGGCCTAAATTGACAAAGCCTTGCGATGTGCCCCATGCTTCTGTTAGGCACAGACGTATTAATTTTTCTTCCCAATTCTGAAATATCTGAGTATTTTTGAGCTTTGAGTACACTTGAAAATGTCATTTAAAGATGTAAAATATTCCCTAGATTGCTTTTTTAAATAAAGTTAAGCTGTAGCTTATTGATTACTTTTATCTTAAATGACCCCTAAAGCTCCTCAGATTTACGTCTTACACTGATGTAAGTCTTAATTCAACCAGGAGAGTCTCCTGATCTCAAGTTGCATCAGTGCAGAGCAGAAGTATGCTCAGTGTGAACAAGATCAGAATCAGCCCATAATATGTGAGTAATACTTGGAAAGGACTGAATGAAAACCATCACAAAAGTATAAATTAGCATTTCTGTCTGTAAGGAATTGCAGTACTCCTCCTTTTTTGGATGTCTTACAAATCTACTAAAAATCCTGCAGGGCTCAAATGGTCCTGCAAAATGCTACTCTAGTATGTACAGCAGAGTAACAGCTAAAAGAATAAATTATTGTAAGTCTTCTTAAAATGATTAGAATGTATACACCAAAAAGATCAGATGTTTTCCAAATCAGTGTAAATATGTATTAGTTAATGGCTTATTAGAGTGAAGTTGTTTATATTTTGTTGCTTATATTTTTAACAGTATATTATTTCTAAGGAAGGAAGAAAAGCCTTTCTTTCCAGTTTCTCCAAAGAAGCCTGATTGCAAAATTTAATCAATCCTCAAATTAAAATTAGGAGGCTGGATCGGCATGAAAGCAACTGCGTTATAAGTCAGTGTTAAGATGTTATTGATAGAAGAGCTAATGCAATACATTTTCCTCTGTCACACGTTTCTGGCCCAAAGCAATTTGCCAACTAGCTAACCACCTCAGCATAAACACCGGGGAGCCCCCGCTGGGCCCTGGAAATCCCGGTTGTCTGCAAGTGCACAATATACAAGGCAAATCTCCATAAAGCTCGGTGCCACAGTTGAATACAAACACTCCTCAGGTCCTGCTGTGACTTGGCATACCCTGCCGGACAGCTGGAAACTGAGACGAAAGGAGCTGCTGCCAATAACGGGTTACAAGGGATTGTCAGTGCAAAGTTTCCTGGAAACAGGCAGCCACTGGCATTATCATTTTGCTGGAGGATATTGATGTGATATATAAGATATATATATTCATGATACACGGTTGCATTTGACATATATTTGACAGGACATAAGGTAAAAATTACAGAGCCTTTTTGATACAATCTGTGTTCTTGGGGTAAGAATTAAACCCTGGAAAAACAAACAGGATTTGTCCCAACCTTACGTTTTACCTAACATAATTCTGGAAATCAGATATTGCCCTAAATGTCGTTTTATTATGTGTATCAAAAAGATTTAGCATACTAAGGGTCATGAATGTGTATCTAACACCTTTGCAGCTGCAGTTTACTGTAGATAGATTGCATACAGCCACTCTTTCATATTTTTTCCTTGGAACCACTTGCAATGAATTGCTACCAGTGATCATTAAAAAAAGATTGCTCTTTTCATGTAGCTTGAATATACAAAATGGTACTTATCTGCATTCCAGTGTAAAGAATGCTTGAAAGACAATTCAAAGATGAAACAGCTGAATTAGGCATTGGCATACTCAATCATCGTTAGTCTAATGTAATATCATTTTTAATGTAAAGAAGGTACATTTTCTAACCTTGAATAAAAGCCTGGCGTTCTCTATGTGTTATAGTAAATTAATGCAATAAAAACAGGTACACTTATCCTGTAAAGCAGCTTATTAACCAGACTGCTAGTGCTGCAAAATACGGCATACAGTAAACAATACTTTTTTTGTTAGAATAATGACATACAGTTTATTCTTTTATACTATGCAGCACTTGGGGACCACATCCATTTACCAAAATAATACCAAATTAGTACTGCAAATATTGAAATCAGACCTTTCAGACTAACCAGTGGCCTAATTTTCTCTTCAATCTGCTCTTAATCTCAATTCATCAATAACACTGCCTTATTATAGGACTTTGACAGTGAGCTAGGGCTTTTGATAAATTATACATCTCAAGCCAGATTTAAAATTTGAAGCTCAAGTGCTAATTATCTGTACAGGCCTAGTTAATAACGAGATTTCTTGTTAAGTATCTGATCACAGCATGGGCATCATTTGTCAAGAACCTCAAGTCTACCTTGGAGACTAGCTCTTCGAATTCTCCCTTGCCTACCATATGTAAAATTGGGATCTTTGTTTCTATAATAACCTTTTATTAGGAAGCTGACATAATGATTAAGTTCGCTGTAGACACATACAATGAGTTAGACAATTACCCTTGCTGCTTTAAACTACTCAGGCTCCTAGCAAGACAAAATAATTAATATTGAATTTTAATTTGATGTGTTCCACATTTAAACCCCAATTTGCAAAGTACACCTGGAAGGCTGCCGCTGTTTCCTTGCAGTTTGTGCTGATGAAATAAAAGCTCCTGCCGTTTGAATGTAAAAGCACAGAAGGCATGATGCACCACAATCACTTCTCAGTGGAGCAAAGAATTTTCGAGCATTAATGGGAGAGGTAATTACCTAGGTCTAACTTTATAGCCTTTTCTCTAATGAAACTATAATCTCCCAGGCCTACATGGTTTAAGCATTTACATGATTTTAACGGTTTCACTGCCATAACAGTTGTCACACATGGTAATTTAAAAACTCAGTGCCTTAAAACAAAGATGCTAATTATATTTCTATATTTTTATTATTGAAATAAAACTGGACTGTGCGAAGTGACAGAACCATAATAAAAACAACCATGCACTGCACTGCCTAAGTGGAACGAAGGAGGGTGGGGGGCATATTTGTTTGCAGGAAAGAAGGCGCCTGAGAGCCTTCACAACTGTACCTGTTAACTGTGCTGAGGGGTTTAATTCCCCTGAGATTTGGCAGTGGGGCAAAGCACGTCATATGCTCCAAGGACCTTCAGTCACTGGCTTCAGGTGCCAACTTGTGTAGACATTCCCTTTTTAAAATACGAATGGTTTTCAGCCATTATCACCTAAAGACATATCACATACAAGACTGTAGTCTTGCCCTTATACGGTGGAGTCCTGGAGCTCTTCCTTGATACTAGCCCAGTACTCCTGTACAAGCATAGTGGCAAAGCTGGTGGCAAAATCTCCACTGTAACTGGTGAGAACTTTTTCCCGCATATGGATGAATTTGATCCTGAAATAGGGGGAAATAGCCTTATTGCCTGAAGGACTGGGTGGATCAGCCATTTGCAGTGTGTATCCTGTAACATGGTTCCAGCTTTTTGGAGTGGTGCCTCCCGTGTCTGCTGGGGTGGGACGGGGCTCCCACCCAGCTCACATCATCTGCTATTCACAGCTTTTGCAGCATCCCCTCTGCATCTCTCTGCTAGCCTCTGCTTTTACTGTAACAGCTTGGTTAGACTTCACCTCTATGTCAGACGTGCAGGCTGGCAGGGGTGTGGTGTAACATCATTAGTAAAATTGGTTTTCCCAATGACCTCAGCTCCGGGGTTGGGAGCCCAGCAAGCACCCTGCCTTTACTCTGCTCTAGTAGGGCTGGATGACGTCCTCTATTATTGGCTTTTGTCTGTACTTGAGAGCCTCATGTCTCTAAACAAGCTGGAGTCATCGCTGCTACAATTTCAGGGTAATCTATTGAATGTTCATCATCATGGCATAGCTTTCTTTTCCAAAACCTGCTCACATCCACTAGCCTGGGCCTCAGGTGCAAAGTTTGGATCCATAAAAAGATGCACACTTCCCAAAAAGGCAGGTAGGCTCATGCCTAATGCAGATACCTTGTGATTATTATCAACTTATAAGTGACACAAAATGGCACATTTAAACAGAAAAATCAGAAGGCAATTTGCTGATAGGAAGGTGGGTCTCAACGCTCATTTAGAGTGTTAGTGGGGAGTCAGAATTTTCATTTTGTGGAAAATTCAGATATTTCATATTTTTTCAATTCTTTACTGGAACAAAACCCCAGGAAGATTTAAAGAAAGTATTTATCAAGATTATTTTTCTGGCAGAGTCACTCCCACTGATCTGAAAAAATAAGACTGTAAGTAGTGTCTTTTGGACCACAAATTCAAGTGAAAGGCTCCAAGAGGACTTCTGGTAGAGCAGTCTCAGAGAGGTAAGCTCTGCAAATCCCTGGAGAGTAATGGGCCTGGAGGACAAAGCCATTGCAAAGAGACATGGACAACTTAATATGACGACTAAATACGAAAAATTCAAATTACCTTCTCTGCCTCAGCTCAAGAGAGACATTGCAGAGGAAGGTCATGTGGCATAACAACATGTGATGTTGTGAGGTAAAAGATTCTTCTAGCAAAAGCTTAAACTACCAGTGTCTGTATATCAGCATTTACCACTATACATAAATTCAGAAAGAAAATTTCCCATCTTTTAGAGATTTAAAATCCAGAGGTCCTCTCTGATGACTGACAAGGAAAAACCTTTTTGTAACACTTTTGTGGTGACTTTTTCAGCATACCCGAAGTGTTAAAACTGCTTTTGCTTTGATTTCAGTAGCAACAAGTTAGATAGACTAACAAGAGACATGGGCCAAGGCTGCCAGCTGCTTGTATTTGTGTGGGCACTATGCCATTAAAGAAGCCAATTTGCTCGTTGTCTTCACCTAACAGGCAAGGCACCTGGAGCTACATTGATTTACAACAGGGAAAGGGTACGATGAAGAAGGCAGGAGAAATGATGGTGCAGTGGGTTGTCAGCAGTGCAACCTCTTGGTGTCCCAGTGCAGATCCCAAGGCAGCCAGGAGGTGCTTTAGCATTGCAAAGACAGATCTGTGTATCTGCTCCAAATCACCCATGTCCCTGTGCCACAGGCCAGAGAAATATCTCTCCCACCATGTGTCACCAGGCACACATCCCAGGAAACCCACAGGCATGCATGCGGGTGGACATATTTAATTAATCTAACTACTGCTGTGCACCCTGTGCTCATAACGCACTTCAGGTATGCCCAGCAAGGCTGTTTTTTGTGGGAAGGATTGCTGTGCCTACACAGCTTCAGAGAGCACAGTATAACCCCGCTCTTCTAGTGCACGTGTTTAGTGTCACTTTTTGTATCATAGCACTAAATAGCTGTGTCTGGAAAGCAAGGCAGCTGAACGACCTTCACATGGTGCAAAATTAAAAACTACAAACTCCTGTAGTTTTAATAAGATGTTAGAACCCCCACTTTTCCCACTGATTTGTTCATAACAGAAATTGTTCATGAGCTATTTTGATCACCAGAAGACACAGGTTCCCATGTTTCCAGCTCTAAACTGGGCTATATCATTCATGGGAAAAGACCTACTAGTTCCCTCATCTCTTAACATTGTGAACGAATACACCAGGATACTGAGGGAGAAGTCTTGTACCCTGGCTTTAAGAAGGTCAGCACTGGGGAAATTAAGTGCTTTATCGGTTTCATCATTAAATGAGATCTTGTGTTACAGGATTTCTTTTTCATTTGAAAGCATAGATTTACAGTAATAGGCAGATGTTAGAAGAGATGAAATAAGAATACGCATTATTAAGATGGTAAGTAATGACAGGCACTTTCCTTAGCTACTCCAGTATAGCCATTCAGTAGTGATGCTGCTTAATTAGCTTCCACCACTTACTCCAGGGAGGGGAAGCTCTGAGAGCTGCTGTTCTCCTGCTCCTCCTCTTCAAGATGACAAACAAAAGCAGGCAAAGCAGCTGCTCTGAGCCACTGGCTCCTTCAAAGCTGAGGACAGAATGAGTTCTTTCTACTGCTTTCTTACTCCTAGCTTATATATAGAAAATAGTTTGTATTATATAATATACGTGTCATTTCCTCTCTAGTCTATAAAACAACTTGATTGCCATTTTTACTGAATAGTTAAAGAAGTAGATTGCTGCCTTTTGAAAATGCTTTGGAATCCTTATGCATCATGGTATGAGAAATATAAAAACCTCTCAGTAGATTGATGTCTGTGTCTCTCTATGGGTTTTATAGAAAGAAGGAAAATATGATTCTATTAATAGTAGAATTCAGAATGGGTTATTCAGATTAGGAGATTTCTAACAGAAATTTTTTGAGAGTTTTAGAACAGTCTCCTTGCAGGGTTCCCATCACAATTAAAAATTTCTCCACAGCTACAGATCTTGCAGAACTGAAAGTCAAACCTAGCATTATTTTGGCATGTAAAAATGATGTAATACTCAGGCTCAAGATGTTAGATGTAAAACAACACTGGGATAAAGTCTGTTTTAACTATATGAAAAAATAGTAGAATTTCAACACTATGTAGCAATATATAAAATTCACAGATGTTTATTAATGCATACAGGCAACACAATTCAAACATCCCTTTTTTCCTTTAGACATGCATTGGGTTTTTCAGACATAATATTACCGTGCAATAAAAAAGCCCAAATCACTTATCAAAAATACTGCCAATGAAAAAACAGGATTGCCACTTTGCTGGTGGTCTTAGCAGATAAAGCAAAATTGCCACTATACATCATCCTTAAAAGAAAGACAATACCAAAGGGGAAGCTGCCAGAAGGTGCCATTTTCAGATGTCAAGATAAGGGATGGACGTCTGAATTAATGCAAGACTTGTTGCATGTTGTCTGTAACAGGCAACCTGGTGCCCTGCTAAAGCAGACAGGGATACTTGCTCCTGGGTGCATTTCTAGGGTGTGTATCTGAAGAAACCTAAAAGAAACTTAAGAAAACAAATGCGAGTCTTCAGAGTATTGTTGGAGGGAACCGCTATGGGTTCTTGATGGTGCTGTGAGCAGTCCTTCAGGAGCTGTATGAAGAAACTAAGCAGAGATTGGGTCCTGGGGGAAAAAAATCCATTGAAAAGAATCTATTAACCCAAAGGGCATAAATCAAGAAACTACCCTTGGCCTTCCTGGGATAAGGGCTTCTAGGGAAGAATCACTGGTGTCTGTTGTGAAAAGACTGTAAGTACCGCGTTTCAGATACTGAGGATGGGAATGTTAATGACTTTAAGCAGAACAACAAGGTAGGTGCAAGAACTAACAAGGTGCACTGCAAGGAGCAATGACAGTATTAACAATAATGCTAAGAACCAAAGTGACTGCAGGGATGGGTAAATGTTTCGTTGGCAAAACAAGTGCCTGCCAGGGCTGGGGCAGGTTTTGGCAAATAAGGAAGCACAGTTTTGGAGGTTGGTTTATTTTGTATTAGGTATAATTGTGATAAGGGTCAAGGTTACAAGGAGTGGTTGTCTACAAAGCTAGCTATACTCTTGGGAGTAAGGACAGGATCATTGGGGAAGATGTGATGCAGACTTAGGTTTGCCTGGGCCAGCATGTAACATATTTTCTGAACCTTGCTGTATGTGGCTAGTGCTTGCATTTGCTGGACTTAAATGCATTAACCAAGACTATCTGAAACCTCAGCTGTGTTTAAGGGTAGGTTTGCACCTATTATGGACTTCTGAAAATGAATGGGAATTAATTGATTTTATTTTGACAGGAAAATAGGCTTGGTTGAGTGTCTGAGAAATTAAAATTAATAGTCTTCTGGTCACTAACTTCTTAAAGTTAGTCTCCAGCAGCTTAGAGCCTCTTGAATGCTTCATTCTTAAGCTGAAGAGCATGTCTATACTGCTTTCCTTTCCTATGTCTCTGTCTCACAATGTTTTCAAGTTGTTGTACTTTATTTCACTGCCAGAGTTGTATTTCTGGCACAAGAGTGAACCTGCTGCCACCTGGTCACCTCATGCTGGAACCTCCTCATGGTAGAGCTACAAGGACACGCAGCGTCATTAAGTTTCCTGTGTACCTCGTCTTATTTAGATAGAAGAAAGGTCCAGAGCAGAGGTATCTGCAATCTGGATGCCTTCATACCTGGTGGCTCAGAGCTGCTCACGCTCCCTCCACTGTGTCATCAGACCACTGCAGTGCCAGCAGGGACAGGAGAGAGTCCCCTGCTAGAACTGCAAAGTTAGTTTTACGATGCTCCTGCCCACATTAAGGCTGCCACTCCTACAAAGCCCTGATATGCTAAAAACAATATAATCTAAAGAATTAATATCTGCTCCCTAATAGAAGTGTAAATCCAGAAAACTCCTCTGATACTGAAAGGTGGGGCTGAAGGCATCTATGTCTATACTGAGATGTCTCTGTCTACATTGAGACAACTGAAAGTAGAATTTAAATGTTAGTCATATTCCTTCACCTGTAACACGACCACGCTTGGATTAGCTCTGGAGCTGGCTTTAAGAAAAGTATTCTAGTGCTAAATATATTTAACTGTTAATTCTTTAACTGAATTTTCATCGGTCATGTACAAAGCCAGAGTAATACCTGAGTTACATTTCTACTGACTTGAACTCTTCACAAATGAAAGATGGTGAGATGACTTGCTAACTGGTGCAATAATTAATCTTCAAGAGGGTAGAAGATACAACACTAAATTGGAGCTCAGGTTACAGAGATGAAATCAAATGAACAAGTTCAGTGTCTCTAATATCTTACCACTTATTCCACAAGCTGTCTAAGAGTACATCAAGAGATTTAATTAATTCTGAGATTCCCGATCAGTTGCAGAAAAAAAGACAAAACATAACGTATGGCAAAAGAGTCCTAATCAGACCGACCTGCTATGTGGCACCAGGATTGTCGGTGTACCCTACGTGCACACTGCAGGTGATACACTGTCTCTGCGTCAGGCTGTGCTGAAATTCAGACCTACACGGCAAGTTCCTGTTGTCAGAAGGGCATTTGGAAGACCCCGAGAGGACTTTCACTGATCCATTTGTCAAAGAAAACATTTTCAGTTAAATTTAAACACAAAAATAGTTTCGCACACAACGCAAGACTCTCCCAGCCTGTACAAGCTCTTTTTATAGGTTAGTTAAAGCATCTCTGCTGACCACCCGCTTCCCCAGTATAAACCTTGCTGAAGACATGCCCTGCAGATGAAGGGCCTGTGGAGGAATGAGTGAAACTGGGAACTTCTCCAGGGGGGAAAGGAGGACCTTCTCCTCTCCATGACATCTGACTAGACAGACGGGTTTGCTCTCTCCCACACCAACAGCTCAGCAGAGAGCAGTGCTGTGCAAGGTCTGCACCCATCCTGCAGCTGCCTGAGCAACAGGGAGGTGGTGGTGTCAGGCCTGGCATGGGGCAGCACCTCCAGGTCCTGGTTTAATTACTTGCACTTTTGACTTCTGCAAGAGAAAGGAGACAGAACATTAAGAGAGAAATCACAGTGTGCTGGGGAGCTTAAGTAGGGAATAGGTTGTTTCATTCCCTTTTCTCTGCATAGCAGCTGGGCTTTGCATCCCAACTAATTTAGGTAGGAAGCTTGTTTTTATTCCATTTACTTTGCAGCATGAATGTCACCAGCCATAGCTGATAGCAGTGACCACTGCCAGAAAGCCTTCAACGCTTTTATGTTTGTAGTTCACAGCACTCCTTATTATGCCTGCAAAACACATTGCAGTGGATCTGCACAATTTATTCTAGAGCAGGAGCTACTTAATGCTTCGCTACGTTAAAAATGCAAAAGTGAAAAACCCTGATCTTGCCTCCATCATTCAAACAGCTGCCATCACTAGGGAAGGACCAAATTCGGAGCCTGTGACAATGTTTTCTGATGAACTATTGGCACATTAGAGACTTACCATGTTCACCTGGGTAGAAGCACACCTGTTTGGTCAATCCGTGTGCATGATAACATGTAATCGTGCACCCGTGCTTCTGGGGGCTCTATCTTTGCACTCAGACTGCTGAGAGATGGTGCCATCTATAATGCCTGCATGAGCAGGAAGGGTCCTATGTACTGAATAATGCTGGAACTTATTTGTTACTCTTTTCACATGCTCACTTTGGCAAGAAGTTGACAGGATCTTGATCTAAATTATCACTGACCTTTTGATTTCAGAAGAGCTTTAACAACTGCAATAGCTGAGAATTTGCCTAGTTTTCTACATCATGTTGGTTGTTTCAGGACCATGCAGAATATTGTTTTTTCTTTAGAGGTTGATAAGTTCAGTCCTCTGAAGAAGCTGTTGACTACCATTAGTAGTGGGTTCATTTGTTCTCTGCTGGACACTGTCAGCCAGCGGGGGTTTAGGCTGTTGTGCAGCTCCCAGCTCAATTATTTCTCAGGGCTCTTTGTTTAATATAATGGGGTCAAATTCAGACTGTAGGTGGCTGATGATTTCTGGTCCAATTTACAATAGCCTGTCTGCAAGCCCACCTTGAATCCAGTTAATCTCTTTTGTGAAATAAAGTAAAAACTCTGCAAAGTGTTTTGGTCCAACATTTAGTTTTTATTATGTGGTCTGATTAGCAATTTTTCCTGTTCAGAGTGGCTCTGACATATTTATGCAGCTGTGTTGATAGAGGAAACCTTTTGTTTCTCATATTGTAATGCACTGCAATGGAAATTCTCCCTGCTGAAAGATGAATAAATGAAAATAGGTTTAGTACTGCCAAAATCTACCATTAACTGTTTGTGAAACTCAAGTTACCAACTAATCAAATATTCTTGATCACGGTTAAGAGTGTGATTTGCTCTTCAAGAGGCCACAGTACTCTGGTTTATTAATACATAGGCACTGTAGCTGACCAGTTGGCTTTTTAGAGCGGGTATTAAGTTGCCACCTTGGCTGATTCACAAACACTGAAAAGGACGGTGAGCCTTAACTACTCCAGCTCAGCCCAAATCTTTAGGGCTAAAGGACACAACAACTTCTGGAACATCATGGCAGGGAGTAGGTGTGATGCTTACCCCAGGGATTACACAGAAAGCTCTGGGTATTCTAGGGCCTTTGTGGAATAAACTGCTTCATTTATTTTCATGTTTTATGGGAGGGCTGAAATAAAAAGCCTCAGTCTCACACTGTCTAAACAGAATAGTGATGAAACTACTCATCTTTTTCTGGATTAAGGCTCCAATTCAGACTGTAACTCAGAGCACAGGGATCCAGAGAACACTTGACATTTCATGATTTTTATGGTGAGGCAAATAGGTAAGACATTAGGAAAGCTTTAGCAATGGTGATCCAGAATGCAGGGTACACTCCTGTATCAGGCTACTTCTGCTAGGAGACAGTGATTCAGTTAGACCCAATGCAGTGTGTTACAAATCTTAGTTTTGCTGAAACAACACCATTTAACTACAGAGAAAATTTATGGCAGATTTTGTGTATAGACTTAGTGATAGATATAATCACCTGCTTGCAAAGGAGGAGCATGAAGGCTTTGCAGTTTTCTGGTATATAGCACCATTTGCTCTTAAAAAAGTGTTTTGCTTTCTATAGCAGCCAAATTAGTAGAGATGATGCTGTACCACAGCAGCATCTTTGTTTAATCTGAACTATACGTCATATTGCTCTTTGTAGTGCATTCATAGAATCATAGAATAGTTATGGTTGGAAAGGACCTTAAGATCATCTAGTTCCAATCCCCCTGCCATGAGCAGGGACACCACACACTAAACTATGTCACCCAAGGCTCTGTGAGCCTGGCCTTAAACGCCTCCAGGGTTGGAGCATTCACAACCTCCTTGGGCAACCTATTCCAGTGCCTCACCACCCTCACTGTGAAGAACTTCTTCCTTATATCTAATCTAAAGTTCCCCTGTTTAAGCCCATTACCCCGTGTGCTACCACTACAGTCCCGAATGAAGAGTCCAACAGTCCCTAATGAAGAGCCCATTCACTTCAATCCGTGCATGTTTTTTTTCTCTGATGCATATGCAGGTCTGAGCACTTGTTATTTATTGTGGGGCAGAAGAAAGTGTCTTTATATTGCAAGTAGCTGGGTTTACTTGCTTACAAATAGAAAGGCTTCATCTTAATGGTTGTATCAGGAACTTTGCAACTTAGTTACCAAAGTGACTTAAAATGTAAACTGATGTGACTATAGAATTCTAAACATATTTAATTGTATGATAAAATAAAGTAAGGTCTATTTGCAGATTCCACAGTTAGTGGAAAAACATTGAAAAATTTTCCCTTTATTTCCCTTTGTAGGTAAAGACGAGTGTTGTTTCCTCACTCATGAGATAAACTTTCTTCATGGCAGTAATGGATGCAGCTTGCAAACAAGAAAGGAGGTAAGGAGGAAAAATCCCCACAAAGCTTACTATTCAGAAGTAAAACTAAAATAGATATTTTATCTTTGAAAGTTATCTCACTATGGAGTAAATAAGATGTCAAAACGAACTGTAGTCCTGGGTTGGTTTCTGTTCAGTTTTTCTCAGGAAAATTGAATAAAAAGTTGAAAGTGAATAAAGACTATGAGGATGTGAAGAGATTCTTTAATTTTCCAGAAGACAGCAAGCTTGGAAAGACACTGGAGAGACACTGGAGAAGTTTCTAGGTGACTCTATATTTAATATTTATATTTTACATGTTTTATTTTCTTATGTTTATTCTTCACCTTACTCCTCATTTCTACAGTTCTACTTTGAGCATTCATATTTAAGTTCTAAAAACTTTCAGAATTTTGAAGAAACAAAAAATATTTTCTTCCTTTTTTTCTTTCTTTTTTTTTCCAGATAGGTGTGCTTTTGTTGTCCTTTCACTCCCCTCCAGCTCCTGCTGCTAATGCACAAGAAATAAAATACAGTCTTAAGAGAAATTGAGAAAGGTAAAAAGCCTAAGTCGTCAAATGTGGGACTGTGAGTAAAAGGTATTGAACTAGAAGTTTGTTTAAGGTTTTGGTGAAGTGTCTCATGTACATGTTAGTTAATAGAGCATTAGCAGAAGAATAAGATGAGTGAGAAACTGGCTAAACAGTAGATACAGAACAAGGGATAATAGATTTAAACTAAACCAAGGGAAGTTCAGGTTAGATATAAGGAAGAAGTTCTTTACTGTGAGGGTGGTGAGGCACTGGAATGCGTTGCCCAAAGAAGTGGTAAATGCTCCATCCCTGGCAGCATTTCAAGGCCAGGTTGAACAGAGCCTTGGGTGACATGGTTTAGTGTGAGGCATCCTTGTCCATGGCAGGGGGGTTGGAACTAGGTGATCTTAAGGTCTTTTCCAACCCAAACCATCCTATGATTCTATGATGTAGCTGAGCTGAATGGGAAAGTTACTGGAAGAGGGTACTGATCAAATATAAAGAGTTAAAAAAATGCTTTCATGATTACCTTGACACAAAATAGATGTGCTAATGAACACATCTGAGGCAAATTTGGAAGGCACTGATGGTCTGGAACAGGTCTTGAATATTACGTAGGCAGAATTTAGGAAAAAGAAGTTTGAAATGTAACAAAACTAAATGCAATATTAAAAAGAACTCGGGCTGCAATCTGGAATTTCATTAGAAACATCAGTAGTAAAGTAAAAGTCATCCTTTAATCAGCCAGCATGTACAACTCCAAACCACTGATGCAATAGATCTGGTAAAACGTCTGGCAAAATAGATCTGGCAAACGTCTGGGGCTCCCTCTAGGTTTCTGCACATTATTGTATTCCAGCACATAGATATGCTCCATGTGTAGAAGGCTTATCTAGCCTAGTCATAATAAAGCTGGGGAGGATATATGATAATGGTTTTGCATATAGCAAAGGAGTAAAAACAGAGAGAAAGAAGATTCCATTTAAAAATTTATGCCAAATAGAAAAAGATCCATTTCAGGCCAATCTAAAATTCAAATGGAAAAATAGAAGAAGGTCCATTCAACTCAGCAGAAACTTGAGTTTCAAGTAACATTCTGCATAAGGGAAGCAGAGTGTGGGGAGCATGCATGATTTTAAGGTGGGTCACTTACAGTGACTTTTTTTGTGGTATCAGAGACCTGGCGTCAAAGCCCTCTCCAGTGGTGTTAACAGTTTGGCTAAACTTGCAATAGATTGTCAAAACTCTGCCATCTGCACGCTGTGGCATTAACTTCCTGCAGACTCAGTCTCACAAATACAGTTCTTGAGCTTGTACAGTTCTCCATTGATTCTCCAGGCAACTCTGGAGACAGTAGACTGCACAAGGTGCCTTCAGCTTAGTAAAATCCTCATGCTTCTTAGCTGCTGAGTATCCCCTTAGAGGAACAAGCTTAGAAAGATGATATAACTTCTTTCTTTTCTTTTAATTATCAGCCACTAGAAAAACACAAAAGCTGCTGTCCATCTGAAGCACTTTGTATGCAGGAGTCACCCTTCAGGCGCTTGGTGGAGATAAACTTCTCAACTGTCAGAAAGTCAGAAAAACTGCTGGGCCTTTTGGTACAAAAGATCATCCTCTTAAGGATACTTAATAGCTGGGTAGCAGTCTCCTGTGTGAATGTATCCATGTAATTATAGCTTAAAGTTATACTAATCACTCCTAATAGACATGGACTGTTCCTCCTGCTGTGTCCCTCACTGCTTCCAGATGAGAACTATCCCAACAATTTGGGATTAGCAAAACCACTTGTTATACTATTAGCTTCATAACTTTATTAACATCTTTGATTATAGAACAGATGGATGAATCTTAATCATTTTATAATGGAAGATTAAATAGCTTAAATTATATCAATCATATTTAAGTCTCTACTTAACAAAACAACAATTTAAGTAGGGTCATCAGTAGGGTTTGAACCCAGGGCCTTCAGATTAGCAGCCAAGACTTCCTCTATTAAAAGAGTAAACCCATTATCTGCTTGCAGTTGTGCGCTTGTATCTTTATGCACTGGCCATTAAAATACATGGCACACACTGTGCCAGTGGATTAGACATTGAATTTTGAGATTAAGAATTCTTAGGTTCCTTTTGTGCCTCTCAGAAGGAGTTTTGCCTCCTGAGTAGAGTAGGCAATGACAAATGGGTCAGCCAGTAACAACATTCAGTTATATTTTTACATAAAGCTTGTGTAAGTGTTCAGGTACCAAAAGACTTCATAAAAATATCTGTTTCAGTTATCTTTGGTTCAGAGACACGTAATAGGTAAACATACATATTTGATGTATACATTTTGTCATCCAGACAAAAAAAAAGAGTTATTGAATCCCCATCCTGTCATTATGAGCAGAATGTAACTATAAGAATAGAGTAAAAACTGTAGGGATCGATTACAGTATACTTTTAGTCATCTACTTCAAGTAAGCTGGTTCACTGTAAAAAAAAAGGATTTAGAGGATTTTTGTTTCCTCAACATCATCTTTTGCTGCGCTACCCAAACCTTATGTAACCTCAGATACTCTTCATGACCTCCCCAGGGTCAACACTGGTTTGCACTGATCCAGCATCCTACTGCAGCTTATTAAAGGCTTTTATCTGCCACATTATCAGTTGCCTTACCAGAAACAACACACCAAACTTTACTGAAGGTGGCAAATGACATCATTGGCTGAAGGTAAATTGTTTTATTCTCTGAATATTTAATGAAAAGGCCAGTAGAGAGTGGCTCAACAAATCTAATGTGAAAAAAGAGATCTTTGATCTTAACTGTAAATTTGAATGCAATATGTTTAAAATGCCAACCTTCAATAAGCTTTGATTGCATGGCTATGCACAGAGAACTGTTCATTTGTTCATTTTTGTAAATAATGTTGACTAACAGAAAATGCATGACTGTTGCTTAACACTGTTAAAACAGAGCTGCAACTCCAAGACTGAGGGCGAAGCATGGTGAATTAAAAATCAGCCACGGTACAGAATGTCACCTACAAAAACAAAAAGCCCAACACACTGAAGAGTGTGTTTGGCTCCAGTTTAGTGGGAGCAGAAACTATTAATTCCTCATCATAAACACTTCCTGTGGCATCATTTGGCTTCGTTTGGGGGGTCTAAAAGCAGGTCAAGCTCTAGTTAACATTGGCAAGCTCACAGTAAAAGGTACAATTGCACAGTAGCTCCATAGGTGTATTTTAAGTGCTATAATTCTGCAAACTTAGCAAGTTTGCCTATCAGTCTTCCTTAAAACTTTACATACATACTTAAGATTAAAATTTTATTTGGAGATGTCATTTCACTTTACTGCGAATCAGTACATCAGCTCTTCTATAAGTGCACTCAGTTGCTCCCTGAAGAGGGAGAAACTTAGCAGTGTTGTATATATTTCCTGCTCATTACACTGTAAAAACCCTTGGAGAACTGATACATTGATTAGCACAAGTCAGAAGTGCATCTTTGACTTGATCAATACATTTGTGTGTTGCGGGCTGGCTAATGGCAAGTGTCAGAGTGCCCACCTGTTTGAAATAATTGCAGGATACAAACATTAACCTATTGAAAGAGCTCATTTATTGGGCACAAAGAAAAATTTATGATCTTCAACTATACAGCCTGTGCAACAACACTGACTGCCAAGTAGAGAAGAGATAGTTCAGCTGTATTAAAATAGCAGGTAAATCTGGAGTCTGGGGTTTGCTCCAGGTATTTAAAGACCTGAGCACAGCATAATGAAGGAACAGATGTACCACTTCAAGCCAGTATGGTACACGAGTGGCCTCAGAGGAGTGTTGCAACACAAAATGGTTACAACTTTGATCAAAAATGTATATCCAAGGGTTCAGAAAATACACGTGCCTGTTTACAGAGATCCTCTGTATGGAATCTTCAAAGTTTGATTTAGATGTGCCGTAACTGTGACCCATGTCACATCATCAGGAAAGGGTACTGTCTTGTGCTCTTGTAAATTCTTTTCTTTTTTAAAATAGCTTTTCCAGGTGAACTGAAACACTTTGTGTGTTGCTTTTAAGTACTCTGATACTTCTGAATGGCCATATTTTTCATTTGAAACTTACAAAATGGAGGAGGAGTTCCCCTTTTTGTTAACCCTTTAAACCACTAGATATGAAGTTCTTGCTGGAGATTAAGTTAGGTTGCCTTGTAGGCATGCAGGGATTAGATATTTCCCAGGAAAGACCTAACCACCATGGTAAGGTTATTCTAAGATGAGCTGCTTTCAGTATTTTCTGTTGCTGTTATTTTCCTCCAAATGGTATATTTCCATACTCAGCAGCAGATAACTATTACCTGGTGGTTCCACATCTCACTTGTTACCGGCTATTTCTAACTTCTGGTACTCCAAGGCATAAATAAGCATGGCTTACAAAGCAGAACAGAGGAGAGTCAGAACAGCTGAGCTGCAGTGAGCCCTGGACCAGACATGCACATTTGTCTTTCTCGGAGGGGACAAGAGATGGCCAAACACATTGTGATGTATGGAGATGGAAAGGAAGTAACTTCCAACAAGAGACAGCCTGTGTTGAACTGAGCTACCCCAGATATTTTGTGCGCTTTTAGAGTTGAGGCCTGAAACCCTACAGCTGCCAAAGCTGAATCACTATGGCCAGGAAAACACAAATTGCAAGAAACCTCAGTCACTTGAGGGAAACACACAGCCCTGAGTGTGTGTCCTGACTTCCCTCAAAAGAGCTGGACCCAGAAATGAAGAGTTGTTTTACCAGCTTAATTTGTGTTGCTGCAAGAGGATCTCCCTCCATGCTGGAGCAGCTAGACTACTATCTTTCCCCAGTCCTTTTAAGACAAAGTGTTTCTACAGCCCTATCTGAGAGGCCATAATGTTGCGGCTTTCTCTTGGCCCAGACAGCTAGATCACCTTATCAGCATAGAGCAGGAAGACTAAGACTTGCATATCAAACTCTCGTTTTAGTGTGATTAGGACTCAGGGCCTGTACTAAGTTTGTCACATGCCTTTGGACAGGTGACAGATATGGGTGTTTGAGATTGTTCTCTGATGCATTGAGGTTTTGTACTAGTTCCGTGGAGATGGAGGTAAAACCTGGTCTTGGGAGGAACCCTCTTAATTAAGAGCTGCCACCTGAATTCAGACCCAGCACCTTGATTTATTCCTGGAAATCAGGTCAAATGGGTGATAGTAGTCCAAAAAGCTCATATAAGAGAAGTAAGTTGGGTGGCTGCTTCTCCTATTAAAGGAAGAAAATAGGGATTAGGAAGTGTAATATTGAGGTTTTCTTGCCTAGTTTCTGCAGTGCTGAGTTTGAGAAGAAAGAATGTGTACTTCTTAGATATCTGGGAAGTGCTTTTAGGTGTTTCTAACACGCCTGGCAGAGTCTGAAAATGCTTTAATTACTAAGGGCTAAGACTGGTTAAGTGTTGCTTTGTGTTGGGTTGTTGGTTTGGTTTGGGTTTGTTTTTTAACTTCTACTGATATTCTTTATTCTTTTTAGTTTCCTATAGTCACACTGAGGTTAGCTATATAAATAACAGTAACTTATTCATCCTAATGTGTCTTTTAAAAGAATGTCAGAGGATGAGGTACTACTGCTGCAACATAGAAAATAAATGTAGTGCCACTGTTAACAGCAAGTAGTGCTCTTGTAATCCATAAAGGTACAAAAAAGTAAGATGGATTTTAAACAACGATTAAAGGGGAATGCTAGATTAAGAAAGCAGCAGAGTGACTCCCTTACCTTGTAGTTGTGATGTTTGCATGAGAAATCTTCTAAATACTGGTGTTAATCTACCTCTTTTTTCATTAGCTCTAGGTTATGCATTCATTTTTAAGCAAAAGCCATCGCTTTTGGAGTTCTGTGGCAAGCATCTGTGCTAATTGAAAAAGAACCCTCTGGGACTTGCTCTCAGTATAACTGGTGCTCTCAGTAAAAAGGAGAGCTCCAGGGTTTGAGGCAACCTTTAATTAAATGTAAAAATGTTTTGGGGAGGTGGTGATAAGTAGCCATCTTTTAAGGTGATAAAAGCAACTGTGTTCTCAACTTCACTTCTGAGCTAGATAAAGCTTCTGATATATGCTGAAAGGACTTCTTGTGAATCCGAGAAGAGCAACATAAGGTAAGATAAGTGACAAGGTTTTGGAGAACATTTCAGATCCACTGATTTGTTTGTGGCCATGCTATGGTGAAATATTCAGAATTTTGTCTTCAGGCTGTCCACAGTGGTACATCTAATACAGAAACTGTAATAGTGACTTAGTATGTGATTGCTCACATGAAGTTCAATGCTTCTGTTTGGATGCTCTGCTTTGCAGCAACAAATACAATTTTAGATGGGAACTATGCTGTCCAGGTGGATGTAGAATCTGTCACGCACCTTCCGTATCTCAGCAGTTGTCACAAGCTAACAAAAACCACTCTGGTTACAGAGGTAGTAGAAGGTTTTGAGTTGAAAAGGCAGTATTTTAGGTGTGGTGTTTAACTGGAATAGGCCTGCTTTTTTATTGGCTGGGAGGAGTTAGCTGTTCAGTTTGTGACGTGCACACCCTTCCTTTGATTGCCGTTCTCTGGTTGCTTCTACAATTCAGTCTGTGTGAGCAGCCATCAGATAGTGCCTGCTGAAGACACCAGCAGACCATGCCTGGGAGGCAGTTAAGTACCCAGGGGGATCTAGCTTAGAATCAAGGCTTGGTCAAAGCAAGATGTCAAAGAAAGATGCCCATTTCATTGGTGTTTGTGGGTGATACCTGCCCAGGAAGAAGGCAGTCCAGGGGCACAGCCACTGCAGCTGGAGAGAAGAAAGGATGCTTACAACCTCTCCTCAAATGTGCAGGAAGACATTTCCTGCTCAGTGTGCACTGGGCATAGGAGAGCCTATTGTATGTGATGAAACTCCTATGCAGTATCTATACCCTTCATGTTTAGAGGGTTTGCCTGCAGTACTTCACTGCATGAACAGTTAGTATATGAAATTGGCAGTTGACAATGTACAGTAAATTTGTCCCTTTTTCAGTCTATACCATGTAATTGAATGATCTGTTATATTACATTTTATTACATTTTCTCACATACCCTTTACGCAAAACCCAAATGTCACTGGATGGCTGCTTCCTGAGAGCCAAGACAACTTGTCAGTGTGGCTTTTATGCTTGCTTTTATTCTGCTCATTGTATGAGTCCAAGACAGTCTGTTTGTTTCCAAACTGAGTAAGGAATCATTGCCATTGGGATTTTACAGAGTTAGGACTTGTTACTGATAATTTATTCATATTAAGATCCGACCCTTTTGAGACATGCCCTATGTAACAGAAACTATCGTTATATTATTTTATGTAAGTTTTAGACAGAACCCTAATCCCACTGGATGGGTGTTTCCCAAGAAATTGGGACAACTACTTAATGAAGGAATCATTGCCATAAGGGTTTTAAGGAGTTACAGCTTGCTGTCATTAATGTATTCAGCTTGGAAATTGCCTTTATACTGTACACACAGATAGGCAAGCAGAAAAAGGGAGGTTAAAACTCAACTAGTTTTGGACACTTCCAAAACATATTACTTTGGAAATGCAGAGCACTTTTCTCTAAGCAAACTTTTGGAAAGACTGAGAGTCTATGTTTAAAGCACTATTTGAGCATCAGTTGTTTATGCTGCAAGATACCTCTGAAGCACAGGTTTATAAGCTTTATTTTCATCAATTTCTATGCGAGAGTGCAAAGAAAACACAAAGTGACTTTCTGAGAAGAATACAATAAACATATAGCAAAAAAAAAGAGCTTGATTTTTGAACTTGGGTCTTCCTGTTCTGGGCACACCCTGGCCTTCTTTTTACATGCAGTTGGATTAGAAAGCTCTGTATGTCTAACACGTATGGAATCTGCCTGGATTCCAAACCAGAGAAAAATAAATTATGATCAGCAATTTGTGTTTTCTTGTGGATAATTTTTTTCTTCAATGAGTTACTCAACACTTGCAGTGTTGCTGAGATAACCAGCAAACTGAGATGGAATATGCCATACACAACTGTCTTAATTGAGAGACTGTTCTCTTCAACGTATGTTTAGAAAATTGAATTCAGACTTTTTAGTGAATGAGAGATTCTTGAATGTTGTCTAGTGTGCGGAGATGCCTTAGCATAGGGTATGTTTGTACAAATACATGCGTGCAAGTTTAAACATCTGAATTTTTAAGATGAACTCGGTGTTTCATAGCTTTTCTCTGTAATACCATTCTTCAAAACACTCTGCATGGGAACTGGAGGAAAATAAAAATACAGGAACTGCCACATGAATGACTGCAAATTCAGTATCTTACCTCTGACAGTGGAAAATAATAGATGCTCAAGTGAGAACTGAAAGAAAAAGGACAGAAGTAATCCTGCCTAACATATTAAGCAGCATAGGGACTGTTAGTGCCAGATGTTTCTCTGATTAAAACATCAAATACTGTAAGATTCAAAAGAAAAATTTGGTGCAGTCAATGAGACACTTTCTCTAATGTGTACAGAAATAGATACATCACATACTAACAGCTTCTCTCTCCTGATTTCCATGGATATTTAGCTTCTGAGCCCACAGATGCCAGACACTTAGACTGAACAGGAGGCATGTGGTCTCAGTGAGGCTTCTAGATCTGAGGGAGGCTGCAATGGTTAAAAGTCCAGAGTGACAAGCTGTCATGAGGTAGGAAAGATGCTCTCCCCTTCTCACTCAACAGCGTCTACAAGGCACAAGGAACTTAAGCTGTCTGAGTCCAGGCAGGTGTGGAAATGCTGGCAGCTTAAAACCAAGAGGGCCACTGAAGGTCTGTGTCCTCTCTCTCACCAGGTGACCTGCTCTGCCAGGCTTAATAGGAGCTTTTAACACAGATGATCATACTCTTCATCAAAGCAGTAAAGGAGGAGGGACGATTTTGTTTTGTGGGTGATAGAGTTGACTTGCTAATAAGGTCTTAATAGTTAAATCCTGTTTTGAAAACATTCATCCTCATTCAGATCTCAGCTGCTGACTTTCCTTCTACTTTCCATTCTCTGGTGACCAGAGAATTTATAGCCATGGCTAACTGGCAATCATGTGTCTGACAAGCAGTGGAGAGAGGATCCCCTTGTGTTTGAGTACAGAGAAAAGTTAGTTTGAGGGAACCAATCACCCAAAAGAATATTAGCCCGTAGAGAAGCTGGGTCAAACACTGGTAACCATGAGCAACCAGAGGAGCCACAAGAGAGTGGTGATTCCAGAGTCTGCAGATGCAGATATTTCTTGATCTAGTCACACAGCCTTGTTGGAAGAGCTTGCTTCTGTCCTCAGGACGGCTGTTTACCATAAGGATGATGACATTCCTTGGGAAAACTTATTTTTTTATTCAGGGAAAGATCCCTTTTAGGTCTGCCTCTTATGGTTTTTTATTTTATTTTTTCCCACCAAAATAAGGCCACTTTAGTCTAACCATAGCCTGTTCAAAGTAAACAATTTATCAAGTAGATGATAGTAAAGGTCCTCCTGGATAACCTTGGTCTGAGATAGAAGTTGGCAGTGCTATTCATATGGGCAGGATTTCAGGTTGTTGCTAGCTAGTACAGGGAATTTTCCTTTCTGACATGTTCCAGCATCACATTTCATGCAGTGGTATGGCTCTTAGTTGCAATACTATTTCCATTTCTCCCCAGCATGAGAGAAACCACTAGAATCCTGGCTTGCAATTTGTCTCACTAATGCTTAAACTGGTGTTCACAGCCCTAAGGGCTTGTAGACAATTTAATTACATTCATTTCATAATTTCAAGTTATGGTATTCTGTAAACATTTTTAATGTATCATCATTAATATGCTAAGGAAAGAGATCTATTTCTGTCAGGAAAGAGGAAATAAATCTTCACTATCTCTTTGGTCCACTAGTTTACATTTAGAATAGAACACCTTTTTTGAAAAGCTGTTGGAGACATATGCTCCCATTATTATCTCACAGTGATTTATCACTAACTCTAAAATAAACATTATATCCAAGTTACCTGCTTGGTACTGCCCTTACTATACCATTTCAGAATATCTTAAAGAAACAGCATATAAACACTGATGTGGGTTGGTTGGGTTTGTGTGGTTTTGCCTGCACTCAGTTTTTATATTGTTGCCAAGCTTATTTTTTCGAATTGTTTGAAGTATAAGGGAGAGAAATAAAACCCACATTGCCAGGTTAAGTCGTAGGTGGATTTAACTCCCACACAAACCAATACTGAAACGTCCTTACAGAAGGATATTAAGTTAAAGTTTTTTCACCTTCCAAGGGAAAAACTCACTGACATGTAAGACATGCAACATGCTTGAGGCTGAAAGGACCTACGTATTTGTGGCTGAGAGAACCAGCACAGCTCTCAGTAGCTTGAAATGGGTATAGACCGTGGTCTAAGCCATAATTCTGCTGTCACCTGCCCAGTATGTCTCCATCTGTGAAGTGGAACATCCGTTCTGTCTCCAGCCAATTTTGCAATTAACAAGCAGCATTATTTTCAGTAGTTCAGAAAAAGGTGTTTTCTTGTAGCTGGAGGATCAAGGTGACCCAAGGCATAAGATAAGAGAAACCTGTAGCCCTCTGCCTTAGCACATGGTTAATAAATCAAAGGCTGCACCTGCTTCAGAGGGACAACTCCATTAAATTATGGATATTTACTTATATTTTAGATGAGTCCAGTGTCCCTGCCAGTAATAAGGGATCCTATTATGCCAGAGCTGTGTAAACCAAGAATAATTAACAGTTTCAAAACAACTTACCTTGAGTTGAGGTTAAGGAAGAGACTGTAATGAAGAATAGGTTGAAGTTGTTGGGGGAAGTTAAACAGTTGTGTGGCTACATTTTGAAAGGAAAAGATGACTAGAAACCACTTGAGTACTTCCTGAAAGCTAATTTTATTTATTTTGGGTTTGATGTTTGGTCTATGTTGTAAATCTTCTAGTTCTTACACTCTGTACAGAATTAGAGCTCAATTAAGGAGTCTGGTCACAGGATGCATCATTGCCCCAGCTTGAAAGATGAGGGGAAGGAGGAAGAAAGGTCACTCCTCAGCCCTTCATTGCTGTACCATTTCCTCCTTTGTTTCTGGTGATGGCCGCTGCCGTAAAATTTGTTAATAGCTATGTGAGGGAAGCTGGCCAAGCTGAAGTATCTCTGCTCTTTCACTAAAAACTTCACCCGCTGTCAGTAATTTTCTCTTTGAGCCTTTTTCTTAAATGTCTTGGACAATGGATTAATCCTGGATGCTTAAGATACGTGTCTCCCTTCTGGAAAGGCTGTTTTAGACTCATAAATATTTGGTACTGCAGGAACCTACAAAATACTGCTCTGTTCTGTTCTTCCTGGTTTTTTCTAATGTTGTGCAGTGGCAAAACTGTGCAGATATTCTGGGTTGGTTATTTTATAAATAAATAAAATAATAGCCATCAGGTATAAAACTTTTATTGAGTGCAGTGGAGATAACTGTTTTAGGATTATTAGAATAACACTTCTTGATTTGAAAGCATTGAGAAAAATTGTTTTTTACTATGTTTATAAACTGATGTATGCAAATTCAAAACCTTAAAGATTGCTTATAGATACCTGCCAGAACAGTATAACTGATGCTGTGTGGTCTCAGAGCAATGTTGTGTTTTACTCCGTGGAAGTAACCCCTGTGTTGCATATTTATTTACTTCAAATGTTTTATATTTTTCAATATCATCTCTCTAGTTGTTTAATTTGGTATATTTTCAGCCTAAAATATATGCAGCACAGTATACCATGGTAGGTTTTCCTGGCAAAAATGCATGTAGCCTAGAAGACAGGAGCTGAGGTTAAAAATAGTTAGCACGTGGCAGTGCAACATGGGAGTTTGGGACTTTAAGATCCACTCTAATTATTCACTAGACCAGTATGCTTCTGTCATCTTCACCAATTCAGAATAACACTTGAAAAAAACAAGTGACCCTCACTATCATACATAATGTGGCAGCTTAATTGGCAAGAAGAGGGTGAAAAGTAGGCTAGGAAAACCCTTTGAGACTGATGGAGCGTATTTCAGTGGCTTCATCAAGGTAATGTTCCCCAGGTGATTGGAAGCAGCAAATATTTCATCAGGAAAAACATAAAGGTGCTTCAACTGCA
This sequence comes from Nestor notabilis, assembly GCF_000696875.1. Lineage (NCBI taxonomy): Eukaryota > Metazoa > Chordata > Aves > Psittaciformes > Psittacidae > Nestor > Nestor notabilis. The sequence continues at coordinate 40,537 of NW_009925781.1, read as the reverse complement.
GAACCCCAAACAAATGATTACAAACACATATTTTTTTAAAGAGCTTTTCATATCCTACATACCTAGATGAAAAGTAGAAGAAAATGACTAATTTTAATACTCATAAATTATGGTGTTAGTGCACCAAAAAATAACTCACATTTGCAGTAAGTTTTAACTCAAATAGGTTGCAATTATAATATATGTTTGCTTTCATGAAAGGAGGGAAGCATTCAATATGTATTTTTTGCAGGTTAGCACATAGCATGCCCTTTTGCACATGTGCCCAGAAAAGAAATAATAATGAAGTACCCATTATTTAATGTTCACAGAGCCTATCTAGACCCATCAGGCTCACAAAAGCTCACATTTATTCAGTATTCAATTTGCAGTCAGATTTTATAAAGACCCTTTAAAGTAAAAACAATATAGCTACTATAAGAATTTCAGACTAAAAATATACCAAATTAAATGAAGACATTGTTGCTGTTGTTGTTATGACTTTCTAGATAGCATAGTAAAACTACAAAGAAAAGAACTTCTTAGTTTCCAGGACAACTATCTTGATTCTATTAAACTCAGATTTAAATAACCAGTCATAGCCCAATATTAGAAGAGGTATGTGTGCCCACATCAATATAAGGTTAATTATTTATATTTTCTCATTAATCTTTTCAGTCAAAAAGGCATTATCATGTGATTTTGCTGTTTTAACGTTATTAACATGTACCATGGCAACTAACATAAGCTACTGTTTTGACTGAACAAAATGCATGAGAATCTGGAAAACACTTTCTCCTGCTGTTATCTGTGCATATAATGTAGGTTGTTATCACCAAGGGTCCCATGTTCATATGAGCGGACTAGATTTTCCAGAAAGTCTAGATTAGCATGGGTACAGTTTTAAATTACCTGATCATATCTGAAATTGAAATGTGCTAGCTAGTTGTTAACTGCCAGTTAGAATAATTCCTGATCAGCAGTGACTAAAAACATTTGAGGGTAATGGTGTTAGTCTCAGTCTTTTGGACCATGTGTCTGTATCCCCAAATCAGACATCCTCATGGATGCTCTAAGGAGATGGAGTTGAGTAGCTGAGTGTGTCTGGCCAGAGTATTTTTTATTTTAAGACAGGTCTACAGAAGTTATGAGCATGGGTATTGTCTGTGCTACTGGAAAAGAGGAATTTGATTTCACATCCAGTAAAAAAATAAAATAGGAGTTTTTTCTCAAAATAAACTACATATATTTATGATCACCATGCTCAGAATGGAGACACAATTAGGGAACACTGCCCGTGGCAGGGGGGTTGAAACTAGATAATCTTTAAGATCTCTTCCAACCCAAACCATTCTATGATCATAAAATATTTGTATCTTACTTGTTGTCATACTTTCTATAATGCCTGCAAGCTTTGACCTGAAAGAAAAGTTTCATGACAATGGACCACATACATTCAGAGGTATCTTTTCCAAGATTTAATTCCTCCAACAATTTTCAAGGCTTGGTACAATTTTTTTTTTTCCTGAAGCCAATAAATAAATAAAAAGTACAAGGGGATGTTTCAATTGGACAAGTCTGTCAGCCCATACAAAGCAGTAACATTTCTTAAACTGACTGCTGTGCTATATGTAAATTAGTCTTCACCACAGAATGAAGGGCTCCATTAGCAGGCAGGTGTACATGAGACAACGTTAAAGGAATACATATGCACAGATTCTTGAATCTAGCCATCTTATTTGCAATCTGTTACTGAGCTGGAATGTAGTTAAACATCTTGAAGATGTACGAAATAGGTTGTAGAGGAAGCAGTGGCTCTTAAGTAATTGGCAGCAGCACTAGCTCATTAGAATAGCCTCTCATCTGACATGCCAAATGTGCCCTGCGTTGAGCTGTTCAATAATCAACAACCAATTGTCCGTCTTTTCACATCACTCAGCATGACAAATCAGTGATATTAACCACATGGGTTAAGGCCAATGCCAGTCATTGTTTACGTCTCAGGTTAGCCAATTCTCTTTCAGTCAATACAAAGTCTCTAAAAATACAATACAAATAGACTGGTGGTGTAGTCTTCATAAAAATCACATGACTTCCCCACCCTTTAAAATGAAAGCAATAAATTATAGATGTGCAATACAAATAGTGGTATTAAACTGGCTATATTTAACCTGAAGAATACAGGGACCATATCACTGAAAGGAACCAGTCGCTGCATTTGCCAGTACCCAACCTGTGGGAGACACCAAAGCCTAGAATTTCAGAGAAACATGTGATAAAAAGCCCATGGAGAAGAAGTCCCTTCGCTTTTCTCACTCTAATTCAGCTTGTCAGTAGTGCACTCATGTTGATAGTGCCCAAGCCCTTCTTCTAAGTGACGGGAAATAAATGACAAGAAGCTCAGGGTATCCTTTTCTGCATGCGCTACTTCCCATTGGTCAGTGCTGAATTTCAACTGCTGTTGCGCATTTCTTACTCAGTTTAGTTAGATTTCTCTCAACCTCATTGCCTTCCCTAGTCTTTACCAAGCTGAGTAACTTAGTCATCTGTGCATTTTATCACCTCAGTGCTCACCTGTGGTCAAAGATCACTGATAAACAAGGAAAGCAATACAATATGTTCTTCAGATAGTACTATTTGTTGCCTTACTGTGCTACCATTACCCATGAGAGCAAGCATCTGTTCACTCTTACCCGTGGCTTATTGCTGGTCATCCCTCAGTTCTGACATAGAACAGCACTGTGCTTTTCACACTTTCACCTCCTAACTTCAGCAAACGCATCTTATAGAAATGTAGCAATGAATCAGTGAGTCTAATATTTACTTGAGGATAATTAAAATCCCATATTCTCCTTATCTCATTGCTAGTTTTGTAAGCAATAGTGCTGGAAATCCGTGAAGTGCTGTGACTACCACAAATTTAAAATGCTGATAATATGCCTGTATAAAGCTAAGCATACCAAATCTTGCTGATTCTGCCAGTTTGGAAATAGCTGCAGGCTAAATGGAGCAGAGTGATGTGCTCTGAAGGTAGCTGAAAGGACATGAGTCATAATTCTAGAGGAGAAAGGGATAAGGAAAAGTAGCTGGTACTATCAGAAATTTCTTGAGCTCCCTGTTCCTAAGCAATGTGTAAGATCTGACAAAGAGATGTTTTGCTTGTTCTGCACATTATGCTTGTGATCTGCCGAGCTGCAGATCTTGTCCCTGCAGCCAAGGATACAGCAACCTTTCAGCTTGCCTGCTTCAATCTCTGGCTTTCCACTTCTGCTGAAAGTCCTGCAGCTGGTTACCTCCTGAAATAAGCACCTGACACAATTTTTTCTTCAGCTTTGCTTTCACTGATAACAGAACAACACATGAAAAACGTAGGGCTCCTAAAGTAGCACCTGTGCATGAGGTCTGTCTGCAGGCTGAGCAACACAGCACTGGTTACCTAGTGGGAATCTCACTGTGGCTCCTTGTCTCTCTATTCTCTCCCTTCCCTTCCTTATTCCTTCCAATTACATGTGAACATAGTAACTTGATTTCAAAAGTTTTGATATTTCAAAATTCAAAAATCTGAATTTTTACTTTATTTCCTGTTTCATTTCTGGCACCCAAAGGTTTTGTTACACTGCTTTTGGTTACTCTCTTGCATAGAAGGTGGTAAATATTTCTATAGCATAGTCACTAGATAAATTAAAAGGCGGAACAAGGGACGTGCAAAAGATTCACTAAATATGCATAGTGAGGGTTGGAACTAGGTCATCTTTAAGGTCCCTTCCAACTGAAATCACTTCATGATTCTATAGTGGCTGTCATTAAATGTATATTTATCCAGACTCTCACTGGTCTATCTGGGCCGAGCAAGGCTCCCTTATGCAGCACACACTGTACTGTGGGAAAATACAGTGCCATGGGAAGTTTTTTGCTTATGATGGGAATCAGATAATAAATACATCTTGAGATGGTCAGAACAGCTATTACTGTGCCTTGGTGAGCTTGGGCATTTATATGTCTAGCCATTTTTCTTTTTTTAATGGCTCATTTTATATACAGTACATCATTGTACCACTGACCTTTTCTCTTCTGACTTGCGCTGATGACATCATGAAAATGACAAGATTACCAGGAGCAATGGAAATAGGTGCTTATCATTGTACAAATTAGCAAAGAGCTGGCAGCAGCAGGAACAACATGATAGGCTACTACGTCTGCTCTGGTGCAGGCGAGAAGTCCATATCCCAGCCATTTAAAATCACCAATCAGAACTCAGTCAGGGACGAAAGCTCCTGTTTGCCTAGGAGCTTCTCTCAGTGTGAGAGCATCCAGATGAAAATGTCTGATTGCCATCTATTAAAATATGGAGTTAAACCTATTAGCCAATATTTACCAACTTCAGTAGATAAACAGCATACTTGCTATAAATATCACATATTTTAAATGTGGACCTTAGTCGTATTTTATGGGCTGAATTTCTGTAATTACTTCACGTAACAACTTCTCCGCTCATTTTAATTTCCTTATTCAGTTTTACAGTTATAGTAAGCACGGACATGCTTTAACTGTATTAACTGTATTTCATGGTGGTTTTAAAGTTCTCATAAAATACAGGGTTGTTCTACTATCATTTGAAATGCATTGATATTCCTGAGACATTAGTCTTATCTCAGTGTAGTAATGTTAGGCCTGTATCAAAGCTTATTTAGTAGATTCATACTCATGCTTAAAATTAAGCATGGTCTTAGTACCATAGTGAACTGGGGGCTCAAAAATATAACTATTCATGCTGTAGAGTGAGTAAAATAGTTAAATGGATATCAGTTGGGTAAGAGATATGGAAGATCATATAAAAATGAATACTTGTGTAATTACACTCTGGCTGTGATGGAAATGAAAAGGATATTTTGAGTTGTGTTACTTAGGTGATCTACCAGCCTAAAAGACCTCCTCTGGCTTCTATTTCTATCACCATCGTGCCTCTAAAAAACTAAGAAAAACAAAGCTGGGTGCTGTTTTCTGTTTACAAACTTGTTTTCTGCACTTTATCAGAAGTTTTAGGTAACTATGAAATAGATGAGGTGGGGATTAAGCTGCAATAGGTCATTCCAGGGCTCCTCGGGTGCAGCAGGTATCGGCACAGTGTTGTGAGGACTGTAGGTGAAAAATGAGATTTCAGATCTTTAAATAACATTTCAATATGTGTGTGTGTGGTTATAGTGGTCTTATTATACCTGCTGAGAATGTTGGCTTTTTATCATTCACAGACAAGTAAACATTTCTGTAAGAAAAGGCTTTTCCTTTATGCTCAAGGATATAGTAGTTTTTATTACATTGAGACACAGATTAAGGGATGAAGTGGGGCACAATCAAATACACAGGGGGAAAAACCATTGCCTGGGAAGGTCACAGTATAGTAATAAAGCACGTCATGACTTTAAGGAGAATAATGATTTAGGATCATTCTCATTTCCTGTGGCATTCTTTGCCCTGTATTCCCACCACTCTAGTGGATCATGCATGTGCTGTTAGTGAGATTGAACAAGCTGTACAGGATAGCTTGATGCTCTATGTCTTTATCATCAGAAAAAGATGGCAGAACAGCATCTGTTTCCCTGACTGCAGGCGTTCTGGCACTTTATCTGTATGTGCATAGCTGGAGGCTATACTAGATCTCTTTGCTCTTGTGGTTTGGTAATTCCAGTAGCAGGTAGCTTTGGCAGCAATTCATATCCATAATGGTATATGTGACTGTCTCTTAGTGAACTGGATGTGCTCATTTCTATCCATGAATCTTTTATCCTAATTGAATTACTGCAGTACACTGATATCAAACATGACTCAATCTACAGACTAGGTAATGGCCTTCATACCACTGCACCATGTCATGATTTTTTTACTGCTTCTAGATCTCCCTGCAGATAGCAAAAGAAGCCTATAGGCTCCTTGCCTGGGTTGGCACCTCCCTGGGAAGTGGCTTCATGCAGCTGCTCCATTTAATTGACAGGGAGGGACAGAGTGTGGGATTTTTGGAGAGACATCAGCTTTAAGGTAGTCAGGCTCATCTTTCTCTGTGGTCAGTGATAAGGGAAAGGTCTGCTCCGTATTCAGTTCCAGTTTCTCAAACTATTAAGTGACTACTTCAGAAGTCTCAATTTCCCCTGAGTTTTCAGATATTTTTTTTCAGCCAGCTAAAAATTAGTTATGACTATGAAAACACAATGAGTATCAACAGTCTTACTGCCAACAAGACTAGTAAGACCACACAGGGAATTACTGGGAATCATCAGAGTACTATAGTTAAGTGCAATCTCATCTCCAAGTCAGTAACTTTGAGAAAATGTGTCCAAATCCCTGGTCCACTCCCAACTTTTTGAACTCAATCAAATTTGCTGTTGGTTAAAATGCTTAGAATAGCAGACGTGGAAATTTTAATGCAGAGCACTTCAGGCTTTCATTCTGCATCTGGCAGGAGATGCTTCAGTTTGGGCTCTTCATCTGTCTTTGGAGAAGTGTGAGTCTTTTCTGTCACAGCATGACCAGACTCACTTCCTAGGATAGAATTAGGCTTTTGGAGATCCCTCACTGCATTTAGGTCTTGTAAAGATCCTATTGCATTGTCAGCACTTAACACCAGCTAATGATTCTGGAGCCAGGCACTCCCATCACAGGCCTCAAGTCACTTCTATTGATTTCAAATACAATGCTGCTTTTATCTCCACTCCATTGAGGAAAGAGCGTGGCTGGGTCACCCTCACTATGTATATCATTGGAGTAATATGAGAAAAATAACACACTGGAGGAAACCCGTGCAAAGGCAATGCTGCTCTATACTAATTCTTAGAATGGTGCACATAAAAAGAGAGATATATTTTTTTACTTGAAAGTAGATAATAATTCCAATGGTATTATAGGGGTATTGTTGGTGCATTAATTAGGGGTGGGAGAAAATAAATTTTTCTCTTTAATTTGTTAATTCTTTCGAGCAGCTGGTTAGTAGTTACTAGCCTTCATTAATATCAGGTAACCAGTAGTTAAGTCTTAATCCCAAATTGACTGTATAGAAAAGAAGCAATTTCAGTGAAGATGGTTGTCTCTAAGAAGTCCAGTTTGATCAGGTTCCTACACTGCAATCAGAAGCAAGAGAAAAACTACATGAAGTTAGCAACAGATACCACGCTACCACATGAATCAGTAAGGCTATTGAGGAGAGTAGATTTTAGGACTTTGCACCTGGCTTGCTTTTGAAGCAATCTGAATGACTAAATGGTGGGGGAGAGGGGAGGATTAGAAGGGACTCTTTATATGTTTGTTACCCCCACAAAAAAGTTGTTATTTATGCAGCAGTAAAACCTTAAGTTACAGATATTAGGCATCATTGCTCATAGCAGGACCCAGATGCCAAACCAGAAAAGATACATAATGCTTCCCATAGCAGCATCTGGCTTTTTGGCAGAGTCTACACACTTGGGTATTGATGACTTTGGATTTGCTTCATACTCTTTCAAACGGTTGGATTGTAGTGGCCCCGGGTGAAACTACAGAACCTTTTCTTCCATAGCACATCATTTCATATAGCACTGCACAAAAAGATTACCACTGAAAATGAACATGGTCTGTGTAATTAGTCTGATAATTAAGATTTAAATACTGGACAGAGATCAAAGTGCTTGTAATCTGCAATAAAGTTCCTAGAGTTGTAAGGATTTTCAGAACGTTAGCTTGTGCTTTATTGCACCTTCCATTTATTGTGTACCCATGATAGCAGCAAACACATTTTCCCAATGGATATCAGCATGTATAACTGCAACACCTGTTACTACATAAGCCTGGTATTTCTCACAATATGATTACTCTGTCAACGACTACCATAAAAGGTGGCATCTGTATTCATCAAAAAGAGTTATCAATAAATGTAAAGCCATACAACAATTAGAGATCTCCAAGGAAGAACAAATCCAACTGAAAAAAATGTCAACTACACTATTTAATTACTAAGATTCTTAATCAATAAAATGCCTTCATAACTTTTAATTAAATTTTTATTTGAACTGGATGTTTAGAGAATCTGATTCTCTGTTTTCATTTCATTTAACAGTTGCACTAGTAAAGTACTGGTGGCATCTGTGAACAGCCATCCTCGGGGGGACACTTCATGTCTGTAATTGCATTTTGTCACCTACAGAGGGTGTTAAGAATCTTGTTAAAAATGAAGGAAATAGTTAGGAGACATCTCACTATAGCTATTATTATAGTGTAAATTGCTAGGTAGAGCAATCCAGAAGCTGTCAGGAAAGGTTAGCAATGAAATCAACCATTCCGCAATTCATCATGGCCTAACGCTAGCTCTAAAATGAAAGCTTTTTAAAGGCATTGTTTTATGAAGTAAGGGACATCACCCCTCTTTTTTTTTTTTCTTTTTTTCTTTTTACAGCAGTGAATAAAGATAACAAGGAGAGTGCTTCTCTTATGAAAGATATAAAGACATAATGATGAAAAATGTCGATTATTTTGTCGCACAAATTTGCAGGCAAAGTGAAAACAAGAGAGAGGTTGTTACCATTGAAGGGGGCTGTTGCAGTATATTACTTCACCTTTATTTTAATTTTAATTTTGGAATATGCATTCTGGTTTTTGCAATCCTTGTTCAGGCAAAAAATGACAGGCTTTCCAGGTCACTAGTCTGAGCCCTAAACGCTCTGTAAGATGTCATGAAAACATAAAATTTGCTTTTTGGGAAGCTTTACAAGAACTGTCTTAATACTGATTGTAACATAGATTGCCTTCTATATTATGGGGTGTTGAAAAAGTTTGTTGTCATATGTCTCACTAGCAAATAAATGTTATCTGCCTCTTCCTTTGACTTTCAGATTTAGCTAGTCAGTAAGGACCTTCTGATGTTGACTGCTGGTGATGATTCTCCATGACTGTAATGCCAGAGATGCAGCCATATCTGTTTTCTGTTACAGAGTGCTGCTGTTATGGCGCACTGTATGAGGAATGCCATCAAGGTTGTTTTGGGTTTTGTTGGTTCACATTGATAATTACAGCAAAGCATTGGACGCAAAAATCAGTCTTCTGTAAAGTAGCTAAAATTGCACTGCTGGCGCGGTGGGGTGGAGGGGCAGGAACCCTCCAAACCACCGAAAGACTGAGCTAGTAAAACGTCAAGAAAGAACAGTTTGCATAAGCCAGCATTTTCCTGGTTAATTCTGGCTGGGTTGAAGTGGGGAGGAGTACAGTTTGCTGGTGCGAGGGGAGAATTCCAATAGCGCATGCAAAGCAGAAGCAGATTATATGCGTGCTATAGATTCAAATTACTGGGACAGCCTATCAGCATCAGAGGCATAAGGAAGGTATATTTTATTTCATTATGTTGCTAAAGGGCCTGAAAGAGAAAATAGATGTAATCAAGAAACTCTATGAATTGATGTGTTACATGTGTAGGTGTCTTCTGGTTCTAGTCCTAGGAACAGATAAACAGTCATCAAAACACCCATCCTGCTGCAGGACCTGAATAGGGATCGAAGGGGAAAAGGGAAGCATTCTGGGTCATGTGGTGATCCTAAGGTTACCTAGGAAGAATAAAATTTACCTAATTCAACCAGTGATAATAAAGAGAAAATCAAGTATGAAGGAAGCAACTGCAGATTGCAAAGTGTCACACAAAAATCCTGAAGAAAAGTGTCTTTAGCTGAGTTGGGGGAGAAAGTGATCAAAAGTTGGTAATCTGTGAAATATTTTAATATTAATAGCTGCTTATGCCCTCTCTTTTCTAATTCTGTTGCTGTTGTAACTATGATAACTTCTTGCCTAATGTAAAGTATAAATATAAAAATCTGAACCTTCAGTGAGTGGAATTTTCTAAGCCAATTTTATAAACATCTGAATTCTTAGTCTTCCTTTTTTTTTCAGTCCCTGCATGCAGACACCAAAAGGTAAGAAGATAAAGCATGAAGACAGCAATATCATAATTTGACTGTCATTTTTTTTTTTATGTATTTCTGAGGATCTATTTGTTTACATTCAATATTGCATAAAAAAATCAGCAGTTGCCTGGCAATTTCTTCATCCTTTCTCAAGAGCAAATCCCAGCACCTAGCTAATTTCTATTTTAATGGGAAAAAATATTTAAAACTATAAAAACATGTAAAAAAAAAACTTTGTTTCACTTTTAGTAGTAGAAAACCAGTCAAATCCAAAAAGCAAAAGTATAACCACCTAAATTACACAAATTAAATTAATTCACCTCCTGATAATTGATTTACAAGAATTCATAAACTAATATGTATATAAAAATATACATGTATTTTGATACTTTGGGATTTCAGGATCTCCTATTTTAATTTTACTGACACTGGAATATCTATAGGCTGCTTTGTGGAGTTTTCTGAGGTTACAATGATGTGGAAAAAAGCAAAATTGCCTACCTTGTTTGTTTTATTGTTTCTGTGAAAGAGAGAGGGCTTCAGTAGTTAGAAGTCCACTTTTGACTGACATGAATGGCAAAATTACCACTTGTTTCAGTGGTGGAGGACTGGGCTCTTTGCCAACAACTATGTTTTGATATTTGGGCCAAACATGGTGCCAATACAGTTCATGGCAACATTGTATTGGCACCTATGGGAGCAGAAGTTTAGGCAAAATATTAGTGTTCATTTAATAGCCACACTTAAAATTTCCTTTTGCTAAGAGAAAAAGTAGACAAAGGCATACTGTAAATGTGCTGTTCAGAGACACTGAAATAGCTTTGTAATACGTTACTTCAGAAGCAGAAATCCTGACAGAAAAGAAAGTGATAAAAAAAAAAATCTGTCCTTGTGTTCCATATGAAAATATTACTAGAACTAACAGTAGCAAGGGATTGCATTGGAGTTAGTAAAAGTTAAAAGACAGTTGCCTCAGATTGAGAGCATCCTATAAGTTTAAGCAATAACTGGAAGATCTGTGAAGGTAACAAACAGAAACAGTAACAAGCAGAAGACTGTATAAGATGGCGAGCTGAAACATACTGCACTTTACTGAAGTCTCTGGAAAGCTCTTGGTGTGCTATACTGCCCTGTGTAAAATCATGTGGAAGAATCCTGCGGTTATCAAATAATAATTTTTTTTAATGGAGCTGATCGATGATTAAGTGGCAAAGAGTTTAATTACAAGTACAAACTCACATCAAGTTTGCATTGATGAAAAAGGGTTTTATTTATATCCAGCCCTAATGCACTACCAAAAGCTAGTCTGCATTTGCAATGTTAGTGGTATTTACTGAAGACTTGTCAGAATGGAGCACTCACTTCCCATAGATATGAAAGTACCCTTATGAACAGATAATAGCATCAATCACTTTTAGTATTTGGTTGTCAGACATGTATGAAAACCTGCTAACTACCTTCAATAAAGAATTTTTAAAGTTACTCCTCAAAACATATATATACATGTATTTTAATTCACAGGAGAACAGATTAAGAGAACGCTTCTTCTGTGATCTGTTGGTTGAGAATCTGTCTTGTTGCAGTGCTAAAAATTCTCAATCCATTAAATGCAGATTCAGGGCACAGTCTCTTATTTCCTTGTCAAATTATGTCTTACATCAAAGACCACACAGATTCCTACTTAACAAAACAGGGTTAAGTCTGAACATACCATAAATGTGAAATATGAAAGAGAAAAAAATGAGACAGACAATAAAATATAAGATTTGTTAGTCAGACACCATATACCTTAGAAATGGTGTTACCAGTGCTCTGAATTTGTGATTGAGGAAATATTAATAATCTGACACTAATTTTCCCCACAGATTGAAACTAACTTATAATTAATACAAACCACCAAAAATCTTAGAGAAATTAAAAGAGGAAAAGTAGCAGATGAGATTGTGTTTAAATGTATAAACACCGTTTCTATTTGTGTGTGTGTATATATATATATATATAAAGATATTTCTCTTTTTTCAATTAAACACTAAGCTGGAAAAATTATACATATTGTCAAAGGACAAAGTTGAAGATATAAAATTGTTGAGGGCAGTCAAATGAAGGCCATACACAGAAATTGCCTATGGCTTTCGTAATTACTCTTTGGGCATTAAAATGGTAGGTGAAATTCATGTCAGTAAGGGCAAAATAACATGGTGAAAAGAAGCACATGGAGAAATCAGCTCTAAGCAAGATACTGCCATGTTAGAAAGATCTCAGATGCTTTATAAAACAATGAACCTGGTATTCCTCAGTTTTCATAAAACAAATACTGTCAAGAATAACTTGGAAAGAACTGTCAAAGAAAATACTGAACTGATTAGACCTCTGACGTGCCCTTATCTTGGATAAAGCTTATTGTTCAGGTTAGAGTGTAACAGAAAGTTACAGCAGAACTAGGAAAATCTCAAAGTACAACAGGATGGTCAGACACAGAGCAGTTCCTTGCAAATAATTACCAAACAGATCGGGACTTCTTAAGTGTTTAAAAATACCTTGAAAGATAGTTGAAGGTGATCCAATAGTAATCAATAATATAAGGAAGAAAGCAAAGCCTGTTCATTTTGCTCATAACAGGAAGACTAGCAGCATACATTGAAATAAGGAGATGTCGCATTTAAAATTGACAATTAGTTGTGCAAAGTATAAATCCACTGCTGACTAGGAAATAAAACAACCCAGATGCAATCTCCATGGACATACCACATGATGCATCATACTATGCATGCAGGCATCTGCTGTAAGCAATTGTTAGACCAGTACAACAGGTGAACCTTTGGTCTGACACAGGATGGAAAAAGTTTCACTGACAAACTTGATCTCAAAGAAAATGCTCAGGGAATGCAGCCCTGAGCTCTAATCAGCATAAAAAATACATTAATAATGTGAGCTTTCCTTCCAGAATGAATGTTCCTCATTTTGTTTCAATTTATTAGGAGCTTAGCATACTGAAGCAGCTTTCACAGATGAGGACTCTAAAGAAACTCTGGCCAAATAGGAGAACTAGCTAGGAGGAAAGAATTCTGAGGTACATAAGTAGTTAGCTAATTTTTTCCTAGTGGTCTAGGTAATAAGGTGTATTTTATGGACATTGGCTCCTGCCAATAGGCTTTCACACTGACATTAAAAACAGATTATATATGCCTTGTTTTCTCATTCAGAAGGAAGATTTATGGTCTATAACTGGCCAACAGTTCATTCAGACAAGCCAATAAACATCCAAAAATCTCTTCTTTTTTTTTTTTTTTTTTTAATGTTGGTATGGACAGACAGCCACCGACACATTCTTTAGGAGCTCCCTTTAATCAGCTATGATCACAAGCCGCTATTAATCCTATATGAACCCTGCATTGATCTACCACCAGGCCTCCAGGATAAATCAGGCAGTAGATATACACCTCACGATCTATGCATCAAACTTCTACGTTCTTGGCAAGGTAGCCTGTTTCTTCAGACTGACATTAAACTTGATATAAAATCTTCAGATGAAGATGAATCTGCCATGTGGAAATAGTTCTAGTGTTTAAGTATCCGTTGTGCTTTATTCTCACTTTATGCTTTGCTGTCTTTTTTCCAGTCTTTAGATCTTCCTATGCTTGTGTTACTAGCTTAAATGTTTTATAAGTATCAAACATCTTCATCTGTAGATAATTATGGACCATGATCAAATTATCTCTTGATTGACTGTTGTAAATAGATTGAGCTTACTCCAAGTCTCTATGGAAAGGTGGATTCCAACTTCTCAATTGGTTGTTGGGGGTTTTTTTTGGTTGACTGGTTGGTTTTGGGTTCTCAGGGGTTTGTTTTGTTGTTTCTTTTTCTCAGAGGTTTCTGAGCATATTGGTGGGTATATCTCACACAGAACATCTTACCTCAGAAACAGACTTGATGCCGAGCGTATCACCATTCTCCACGTTTTTCTCAGTATTTCCATCTGCACCTTGAAGAATAACATTATGTCTTTCTTTGTCATTCTGAGATACCTTTTCCAGCTGCTTTTAGACATGATTTCCAAATCTTCATAGCCTCTACTTTCCAAGAGGTAGTTCTTAATCCCTCTAACTGGTGCATCAGCTACAGCTCTTCATTATTTCCTTTGGTTCACTTTCCTATTACTGCTTATACCCAAGCAAATATTTATGTGTGAAAAAACCTAACAAAACACTTCCTGTAAATTAAAATCAGTACGTGAACATATGATATTCACCGTCAGCCATTGAAATGCAATCACAATTTCTATCTATCTCCACCACTACAACAATATCTTCCAGTTGAGTAGGAGGTGTGATACAAGAAATATGAGATGGAAAAATACTTCATTTCTTAATTATGCTGCAAACTTTTTCTGCATTTGACAATTTCCCTCCCAAGAGAATATGACATGCTGTGCCTAGCTAGATGAGCAAACACAGCGTACATATATTCACAAACATTAAAGAAGCATATAAATTGTAATAATGATAGTGGCAGTGAGATTATAAAGGAGATGGCAGTTCATGACATTGGTTCATTAATCAAAACTGTTTGAGCTCATGTCCATGGGACCTTCCAGAATGTAGACCTCTTTTTGGCAACCAGACTTTACTATAATATTCAGGTAAGAAATAGGTGATTATTTTTTTCCCCCCAAACTGAAATCAAACATCAGTGATAAGGACTTTACAAACTTTGAGTAATGTTATTAAAATAATAGCAATAATATGTCTCATATTTATGAGAATGAACAAATTAATCGAGTCAGTTAAATTGTTCAGCAGTGTGCTACATCAGCCTGGTATTTTCAATCATATCAAAGTAAAAAATTTTTGCTCTGGGAGGCAGCAATGCATGTTCAGAGATGAAAGTGGTGAGTATATGGGCATGCAACGTCCAATTTAGTTTATGGTATAGTGCACATGTACAATTTTAGGAGCTGTCTGTCTGCAGTTTGGTCAGCTGCAGCCAATCACAGGAAGGAGGGCGACACCATGCTCTTTCACAGAGGCTTCGTTTCTGTCTTTTTGCATTATCAATAACCTGGAGTTACAATCCTTGGGCTGAGAGAGGGAAGTGATGTTTTTCCTCTGTGGGGAAAAAGATGACTGAAATCATAACAACCTTATTCCAGCTTAGTGAGAGATGCATCTCATAGCCTGCAAGTGAAGTTAAACTGATAAAAGAGAATAAATATATATGAGGAACTTTTGTCCAGTCATATAAAACATCACTTTAGATAATATCATCTCCCATATTCAGAAACTGCCAGTAAAGCTCTGAAAGCATTTTCTCTCTCTCTGTCTCTGTGCCCGTTTCTACAAGAGGAATCACAAAGATAATCTGTTTTACATGCTCAAAGTTTTCAGGAAAGAAAGGTATGGCTGCTCTCAATTTTCTGCTTTTTCTGAAAAGAAGAGCATGAGGCATGAATGCATAAAGATGAGAATGGATACCCAACAATGTGAAATAAATGCTCTTTCTTGCTCAGTGAGCCTGGAAAAAAATATACATTTAGGGTTAGAAATCTTTTCTTTCACTGTTTTTTAGTCTGACTTTCTTTTCAAAGATTGAAAGTGAAAAATAATGTCATATGCTGTCATATAATGCTGAATCGTAGACTAGCAGGAGTGGAATATTTGGATCATCCCTGCCGTTGCTTCTTAATCCTGACTACTGCTGTTTGCTTTCTTATCATTAATAAAAGATCAAGGAGATGACACAGAGAGCATGGTGAGAAAAAGCAACTCTGTTTTGGCATCAATTTCCCAGAATAATTCTCTTTCTGTGCTGATGCTAAGGTCTCACATAGGGAGGTTTTCCTTTGGTTGAGTATGCACCGAAGAATGTTAGCCAAGGAGATGGCTGAATTAGCAGTTCCCCTTCAGATCGCTCTGAGAGTGTGTTGGGTTTTATTTTTTTGATTGGTATATACAGTATAAGCATGAGGGACATTAAATATCTGCATTGCTGAAAAGTAATTAACATTATAGGTCTGCCACATTCTTGCATGGTGAAGTGTAAGTGCAACCAGCAGTGCAAGAAATTCATGTGCTCTCTTTGTCTCTACCAGTGGGTGGGAAACTTAAAATTGTGAAGAGAATGAGGAACAAAAGCTACAGGGCTGGGGATTACCTGAGTATTTGTAAAAGGTATTGGTAACTCATTTTTAGCCAGAGATCTTGAAGGGACAATATGGACCTATACAGTCCAGGGATCCTAAGATTTAGAATTACAAAGAAGCTGAACTTTTATCATTCCTAACTGTTTAGGCATCTCTTGAAAAATCCAGGTCAAGGGAAAGGTGCAGTGTCCATTTCTTGGTATCTCTGTGAAGAACACGTACAAGGTTACTTGCCTGATTTGATGGCCACTGAAATGTTAACACACACAGTCAAGCAATAGGCATAATAGGCACGTTAATAAAATAGGCAGGCTCTATTCTGTTTGTATTGTAAACAGCCACACCCCAAAATATATCAGAAGGCTCTCACAGTCTACTGAACTAATCACTTTTAATGAAATTTTCCATAGCTTGTATTTAGCAAACTATCAACAATCATCCTTTGGCATTTGCTTAAGGCATTTTTTGGTTTTCTGATAAGGAGATTATATGGGATTTTAATAAAATATTTTAGGAAGTAGACCTTGCAAAGTGTAGAAATTGCAAAGCAGTTTTCTCATGTTACTTGAGCTTATTACTGTAGAGCTATTCCCACAATATCTTGTTAGTTTGGGTTTCTCTGCGTATTGACAGTGCATGACAATATGTTTGTTACCCAGGTTCAACAGTGTAAGTAGTTTGAAATCTGTGACTTTTTTGCAATTTTAACCAGGAGTAGTAATGTGTTAAAGAAACTCCACCACCTGTGGATTCACTATAGATCAGTGCCCTCACAGTCTTAGAGGACAGTGAGCCACAAAACTAATAATAATTAGGACTCCTAGCTGAGGTGAAAAGCTATTGCCTCATGGAACTATTTTCCAATCATCCTATTTCCAGCTGAGCTGGACTAGTGACACTATAAACTGGCAATTAAAAGACTCAAGTTTAAAAATACCTTCAGCTTCCCAGGTCCCACAATGGCAAAGGTTAAGTGGATTATGTGGAGATAATTCACTCAGCTCCAGGGGGAGGGTGCTGATTGCCTGGGCTGTTGGTTACTTCCCTCTCCTCTCCTCACTTGCTGAAGCAACGATTGTTACCATGGTGTCAACTTTGCCAACGTAAAACAAGGAGGTGAGGAAAGGCCTGGAAAACTTTCCCAAGAGACCCTGCAATTACTAGCGGGCGCTGACTGGTACTTGCAATTTTCACTTTGATACAGCCTTGAAAACTGAGCCTAGAAGTGCTCACTATTCCTTGGCTAACAACTTAATGCTGCTAAATATTGACCGTTCATGCAAGTTTTTTCCAGTAAATATACCCTATTTGTTCACAGGAGAAGAAACATGAATAAGACTTCTGGCCTTACATGATCGGCTACTCTCCCCAGTACTCCAACTGAATTGAAACCACCAATTACACCTCTAGTTGTGTGGCAACACCTACACAGTGTTTCCAATTAACTTTGTAAGTTTTTAATCAGTGACAAATGCATTTTTGTAAATTCAATTTGCCTTTTATTGCAGCACCTATAAAATGTCTTGCAGCATTCCGGAACTTTGTCAAGGTTTTACTTGCTACTGACATAACGCAGCTGTCGGACCTACAACAAAGGCTAAGGTTTATGAGCAACTTGAATTAGGATGTAGGTTAAGCAATTAAATTTCAAGGAGGGGGAGGGGGGAGATGGCTTTCCAAAATTTACTTGCCAATGTGAAAAAGCACACCAAAACCATGCTGCGTACCAGGACAGGCAAAGCTAAAGCGGCTAAGGAGGCCATGCTCAGTTTTAAACTCACTATTTTGAGAGAGTTCCATATGTGAAAAGGTCACACAGATTCCCTTAATAAATCTGCACTGCAATTTGTTTTCTTTTTTTAATCAAACTCAAATGCATCCTGTTAAAGGGCTGAGAGATTAGATCATAAATCTGGATGTCCTTGAAGATGATGAAGCAAGAGCTTATCTGTAAAGCAATCATCATACTGCCAGTTCTATCATTTGCACATTTTTACAAGTGCTGGAAAAATGGTTTAATTTAAAATCATTTGTTAGATTTCTAGGTAAAGAAAAAAAATGCTTGCAGAATTTACAGTTAATAGAGCAACTGGGTTACTTGCGATGTGGAAACAATCCATTACATCTAATCTTCTGTATCTAAATTCAGGGTATTAAAACAATCAACATTCAGAATAAACATGAATTAATACTTCATCTTAGTAAAACTCACACTCAGTACATTAACTTCTGCTTCCATTGTGGTACTATGCTCCTAAATGCAACAACTCTGAAATTAGTCAGTTTTAATGGGCCCTGAGTATAAATCTGTTTCACTAAGTTTTAAGAGTAGAGGCAGTCCAAATAAGGTACTTAGTCTGGCTTTGGTATATTAATGCACAGAAATCCTTGTTCTGTGGGGTCCAGACCAGTACATATTGTGCTAGATGTGCCATTTCTTTGTTTTCATTTTTTTTTATTTTCCCTATATCTTGATTTTTTTCCTTTGTCAAGTATTTATTCAATACTTTTGGCAGTGTATTTATCTGTTGTAAGCATGATTAGGATATTGCTGCAACTTCTCCTTTGTGCATTTGGGTCTTACAGCTGATTTGTCATTTTGTCTGAACCTGGACTGTGTACATGGTTATGGCTAACACCAGCAGCATATTTTGCTATTGCTGTGCTAGAAGGAAGTTGGGAAATGAATGTCTCTTTGGAACTTTATTGAAACAATGGATGTGGAAAATAATTTTTTTGGAATTGTACACACTCTTACAAAAGGAATGGGATATGCAGCAATATTCTGAGGTAGGTAAACACATTTTGCAATTTCTTAGCTGACTGCATGACCTGTTTCCACTTTAACTTAAATCCCATCTAGTTTGATTCAATTGAGCTGTTTTGATTTCTGGAGACTTTTGATCCGTAGAAGTTAAGAGCTGGAAGATACATCTATCTGGCACTGATGCTAGTGCTCAGTGGAAGTTAGCACAGTGCACATTATCTGTTGATGGTGGAAGTATTGCATTATTTACTGCATAGAACGTCCACCCTGCAAAAATTTACGTGTTCGGTTAACTTCGTTCTGCCTGGTTAATTGCTTCTAGTTACTGAAGATCGTCATATGCATAGAGTGAAGCATTAATGTGGTTTATTTTCAACATACTTTTTAAATTACTTGCTAGATTGTTCACTAGTTGGAAAGGCTTTATGGTAAAGCCTATTGTACTTTACAAAGGTCTAAGTTTTCTAAATTATACTTTTCCCACAAACCATAGTAAGCAGAGGGGGTAACAGCATCATTTAATCATACTCATCTAACTTTACTTCACACAATTTTCTTTAACTGACATTCATAAACATTATTTTTATTTGTTTTGTTGTAGATCCTGTAATCTTTTGCTCATAAACGCAAACACTAACTTGAAATTGAGTTCAGTGAGCCAGTTTTGAACTGCATGCAGAGAAGATTAAAAGAAATAGTACAAAATCCTCTCCTGGGAAAGATCAAATGGTTACTAAAATGAAAGCAGCCTAAAACTGTAATGTTTAGCCCGGGGTGGGAGGGGGGAGAGGAATTGGGCATTTAGCTATAATTAACACCTTCTACTTACACTCTCCAGTGTTTCAAAAGGATTGTTTCCTATTATGGGTGGTTGCTCAGAAATCTGAAATTACTTTGATTAAAAAAAAAAAAAAGGAATCCAAAAAAGTATTATCAGCTAATCCAGCTAAATTCATGGGTTTGCTTTTCAGCCACTAGTTCTGTAATCTTCAGACAGCAATAAAGTCATCAAGCATTAACTACATATACAAAAACTTTATTTCTGTGTAAATATTGCAGAGAAAAGATTTCAGTGAAAATCAAACTTTTCCCCACTTTCTAAGGAACTTATACTGAAGTTTTGCTTGAGCCAGGATAAATGTCTTAAAGATTCTTGGTGCTATTTCTTCATTTTTCCATTATTTCAGACAATGTTGCTTAAAAAATATCTCAGACAGCTACCTGGAGCATTTTAAATGAAGGTATTGTAGCTCTTCCTTTTTTCAATTTGTCATGATAAAGTGCCCAAAGAAACAGAAAAGCTGACAAGCTTCCTTGCTTGGCTTTCAGAGGCCTTGCTCAGGGTTTTTGGTGTGTGTATGCCGGAATCTGAAATACAGTTTATTTTCTCTCCTCTCTTCTACCGTGTATTAATTCCTTGCCAGGGCATTGCCTGGCAATCAGGGATCATTCAGTCCCTCAGTCTGGTCTCACAAAAGTACTTGTTGTTTCCCCTAAACAATAAATATGTTGCTACTTTGTATCAGCTGATCTAAAGTAAGGTATTTCCTGGCTTTATGAACTTTGATTTACATGTTGCTGCTAGTACACTTCTTTGACTTTTATAAATTCATATCCTGTGTGGGTTCATATCCTGCCCTTCTAATGCATTGCAGGCTGTTAACATACTTCTTAAATGATGGGGATAAACGCCAGTAGTACATCAGTAAAAATAAACTCTGACTCGTGTACATTAAAGAAAACGTAATCTGTGTATTCCAAGCCAACAAGCCATTGGAATTCATTCTGAAATTTTCCCCTATCAGCAGAAGTGCCTCAACATCATCACCTCTCCTTTTGCCCTCTCCCACTGTGCTGTACAAGGAACCCGAAAAGTGAACAGAGTGCAGATGTATCCTGCCAAGTTCACTGCTCATCACTTACCTACCCCTGCACAATGTACCTGGTGGTTCTGATAAATTTATGCATATAGGCACAAAAGAATATGAATGTTTTGTCTGTTAGGCCAAGACAACCCTGGGTATCAGGAGTTTTAGGGGGATAGAGCGGGTATGAGAATAGCAGACAGCAGTTTACCAGTGGTCTCAGATAGTGCATCGTGAAGAATTTCAGCACGTAAGAGAAAAGACAGCGTTTAGGAAAGAAGCTAATAAAACTAAGATCGGCTCCTTTCTTCTCTGGCTGAGATCTATAAGATATGTAGATCTTTCTTGGTTTGTTCCTAAGGAAAGGCTATTTTGACTATAAACTTATTTGAAGTAATTTCGTCTTCTGCAGATAAGGTTAATGCTTTCTAACTTGCTCTTTCATGCCTAAGGGGTGCAACACATATGGTAAGTAACAATAAATTACTGATCTGACTGTACAACTTTATGTAAGGCATGTGTGACTAAAACCTGAGCAATAAAATTTCCTTTCCTGCTCAGACAGAATTGTATATGCTTGTCATATTTTATTGGTTGTTAAATGACACATCCACTCATGGATCACAACCAAAAGCAGACAGCCTACAGTATCATTGTGTGTTTGTCATTTTCAATAAAAACGTCATAGCAGATTTCTCTATAAGCTATAGGAAAGTAAACAATCATGTTGCTTACAAATATTTCTGTACTTAAAGCATGTAGAAACTTCAACCATTCGGTGTTAGTGGCAAAAAATGCTTCTGATTTAACACGACACACACCATGGTCAGAAAGCCACACTGCAGAGCAATGATACGTGTAAGAGAAGTGGTCACTTTTTCAGAATGCAGACAAAAATAGGTCATGGATACAACAACTTGAACCCATTTTAGCTACATTAGTAAATACGATATAATTCATTAACATTCAATAACTAGAGCTATCTGAAAGAGAAATACATAGTATTTAAGTTACCAGGTTACAATAGTGAGCCACTCAGCCTTCTGAACATTGTAAATAATTCTGGTAAATTATAAAAATGGTAAACAATTTTCGAAAGGAATCAGATATAGCAAAATGGAAAAACTGAACTTGTTAAATATACAATGAAAGCTTGCTCCAAATTCCCTTTCAAAGAATCCAATGAAAAATATTAATGACAGCAATTTTTAATACGATTTATGAATCTGAATGCATATGAATTAATAATATCCCATGTTGCAAACCAAACCACATTGCTGTTTTCAGGAATTTCTTTTTGAAAAAGGATGTACATTTAATTAATTGGCCTAAGAATTAGAAAGTGTTGTAAGGGTAGTAAACACAAGACATCATCCAGTTACACTGGTAATCCACCTTCTGCCCTTTCTTCAAATTTAGCAAAAATTATATTTGTTTAACAAAATAACACCTTATGAATTTTGTTTAGCTTATATAGCAGTACAGCCCACTGAATAAGCTGTTTGGACACAATAGCATTGACCTTTGTCAGAAAAACTTCTGGTCAGAAAGACATGAAAGTTGAAGTTCTTTCTTTGCAGGTACTAAAAGTCTTTTATTGATGCCCAGCCCTCAACCAAATCAGTAACTGGGAGGACCATGCTAATCTGGATTCTGAAGAGTGGTTTGTCGTTATTCTCATGCCACCCAAGGTAAGAAGATTTTGTCATATTATTGACACCAATCACTAAGTAAAGACTACAGGAGTGACTGTGACATGTAAGTAAACAGAGAGTGGATACATGAAATGGATTTTGGTGACTAAGTATAGTTTACTTAGACAATACTGTGAATGCTTTGGATAGCATGTCTCCACCTCTCACGTGCCAAGCATTCTAACTGGATCCTTAGCAGGATATAGGCTGAGAGTAACTTGCAGTAACGCTTCATTAGGCATTTTCTCCAACAAATAGATATGTGGGGTGGTGATAAACCCACAAAAATTCTGAGATTCCTTGCTTATTTTCACGCAAGAGCAAAACTCTTCATCTTTTGTCTGCCTGTAATATGAAGTCTCTGTAATTGCCATTTTCCCCAATTTTACTGCTGCTTTACATTCATTAGAAATAATGTAATAAAAGTTAAGTTTTCAGTTTTAGATGGCTGTCTCTGAGGTGAACTGAACTGAGATGATCCTGGGCAGGAACTGAGCTGCTAAGTTTGTTTTGGCTGTGTTTATAAACACATCAGGTTTCTAGTGAGAGGGAGTATCTTCCATTGATAGGGTTGAAGGAAAAAAGTGACATGTACACAGCCTTTTCATCAAGTCTAAAATGTCTTTGTTAAGGTGATGTTGGCCGGGCACATACATTGATTTGACTATCAAATCCCTTGCTATTAAGTGCTTTTGCTATTGTGAGAAAATATGGGAGAACAATCTTAAACCTAAGCTGATATAA
>NW_009925781.1:16709-17407 GCF_000696875.1 Nestor notabilis | reverse complement strand
GGGGGGGGGGCAGCTTTATATAACTTCATGTGAAGTTACAACAATATGGGTGTTCGTATTTGGTATAGATGATTACTGAAATGGGTAAAATGTCACAAAGCCACCTTACATGTTTGCTGGCATATTAGGTCTCAGTTAGGAGTTGTTGAGCAGTTTCTCTATATTGCTTTCCCCTAGCAAAAGTTTTAAAGAAAATCTAGAGCTTTGGAGATGAGCTTTACTGCTTTATAGACAATCTTCTTTTACATGTTTTTTTCACAGCTGTGAAGTTCCATTTTTCTGCTAGATTTGAGGGTTGAACGAAAACGCTAAAATATCTGTTGAGGGCTGAAAGTCAGCTGCAACAAGTGGTAACTTTGAAATGCATTCCAACATCTTTCAAAATATTAAGGTTTGAGTAACTACAGTTTTCATATTTGAAATGTGTTTTCCTGCAGAACTGTGGTTTAAGTTGCAAAATCAGAACTAGAGTTTCCTAAACATCTTTGGAGCATGCTTTCAGCTTACAAGATGTGATGGCCATTGTCTCTGTAGTCAGGTCTAAGATCTTATTCCAAATACCACTCATGTGCCATGTATTTTTCACAAAGCTGTAAATACGATGCTACTCATTTAATTGGGGGTTAGACAAGAGTTTATTTTGAAGGAAATAGCAATATTTGAATGCATTCAAGGATCAGTCCTACCTTCTGATCTTT
>NW_009925781.1:13853-16678 GCF_000696875.1 Nestor notabilis | reverse complement strand
CCTGCTGACAGCACTAGAAGTTTGTGTGTTTGCAGACGGAATTTGGCTGATGGAGGATGTGGAGTGTATCAGCGCGCAAACCCAGCAAGGTTTCTGCAGCTCACTCCCTGGTGCTCCCTCTGCTGGTAGTGAAAGATAAGAATAAAATTACAATCAACATAGTGGATTTATAACTGTTTCATAATACAAACTAAAATAGTCCCAGTTTATATGTGTAAATTAGCTAAAATCCACATTTTTGTGTAAAACTGAGCTCTGCTTCATCTGACATGTTCAGTGTGGCATAGCTACTTCAATGTCATGTACTTTCAACCATGATTTTTCATAAACTACCATACTACCTGATGTAAAAAGACTCATTTTGAAGCAACCATTATCTCAAAATCAGGATACAAACTAGCGTCGAGGAGAGATTCTGCCCAAAGTTCTGTGAACATATGGCCATCATTCTCTTCCCAGCAGAAATAGTTCAGGGTACCGTAAGGGAAACAATAAGCAGCTTACTCAGGAGTTGCATGTGCATAACGTTCATATATTTTCCAGGCCAAGTCCACTCCACACCTTATACTAAACCTTTGTTTAATACCACGTGAGTGGAAGCTGTTCTTATTTTCATAATGTGAATATGGTAAAGAGCTAAAGCACTGAATTACTGTATGCTGACTACTCTCTGAACTAAAATCCTCAGCTGAAGCAAATGGATGCAATGCCATAGTATTTTAGCATTTAATCTGCATATGCACCTTCCACTGACTGCTACAGAAGTTGTACATGTGCATCTGAAGGAAGAATCTGAACGTGGATCTAGTGTATAGTGCACAGATTGTACCTTTACACATGCAGGAAAGTACCTTTAGACATGAAAGAAAGCACATTGCAGTCTAAGTTTTGATCATTCAGACACAAAGAAGGTATGTTCCCCACCATTACTGTCTAAACTGAAGTAGGTAAATACCAAAAGCAAAACGCATTTAGGTCACAAGAAAATGTGCGTCTGCTCTTATTTTGTTTTTTATGGATAAGGCAGCATTCAGGAAAATGTAACAGCACAGCTAAAATTAAAGATCAGAGTCTCCTTAAGCCACCTACATGAAATAGGTTTGTTGGTCTCACATCAGCGCATATCACAAAAACATTTCAACTTACTTGATAGTCTCTATTTAAACTGAGCTTTTTGGACTGGAATAATACAGAGATCTACATGACTAAATTACTTTCACCTCAAGAGATATTTTTGGCTGTGATCTGCCTAGGATACCCTGGAAGCAGTGACATGACAGTAGAAGTGCTGACTACACAGTTGCATGCAGGTACATGAGGAGCCAGGCTTAGGTGAGTGGTGCGAGCTAATATCATTAGAATGCAGTTTTCTGACAAATACAGAAACACTTTCCAATGACCTGTAACTCTTACATTAGAAATCCAGCACAAGAACACTGGCAGCAGTGACAGCATTTTTGAGAGGAATACAATGTAAACTCTAACATAGTTCCAGTTTCTTGACTTTTTCTCTTATAAGAGCAAGCTACTTTCCCCTAATCCCAATGCAATTTCCATGTGGGCAGCGATCATGCAAGGAAGCACATTTTCACAATCGTAGAAGAATGGCAGACATTAAAACCACATTAAGTTTAACTGAGGTTAAACTTTTAGTATAGTGAAAGTTACTTCACATGTTTTTCCCAGAGAAAATGTTTATCAGCAACTCCAGACCACCACCCCTACATCAGTTTTAAAGTAGAACAACCAAAGCTTGAAGACTGTCAGTCTTCTGCACAGTATTTATAAGTGGAATTTAGCACAATCTTGCTCAATCTGATTTCGTGTGTAACAGAAAGAAAGACAGGATACTATGAACACAGTGTTTTCTCTATTGTGTTATGGACTAAGACATTGCTTTACTGCAGTTCCTTTTAGGTAGAGTTTGTATTTTTGTCAATCTATCAGTTTATCTCACCAGGCAAGAAATTTCCACTGTGTAAGACACTAGAGGAAAAAGCTCCCCAAAGCTCTTCATGTCATGCAGCTTTGCACACCTGAATTAGTGTCAATCTTCTGGGTATTTTTTTGTAAATGAATAAATAAAACCAAATTCTTTTCCTCACTACACTGAATAGTCCCCTTCATGGTAGGAAATCACCTTATCTCTTGAGATACCTTACCACATCTTACAAGTAACTGCATGGAATTTCTGGTTATGGACAAAAAAGAGTGAAATATTTTAATATTGGAGGCAGGATTTTCAAGTATAGGGAAATCCCGCACCTCAATGAAAGCTGATTTCCTTGGACTCTTAACCCTTACTGATGCAAAATTAACAGTTTACACAGTTCTTGAACAGCAAAATGACTCACAAGCAAATTGAAGCTTCTGATACGCAGACGTATGAGTTACTAACAGAACCCTGTTCTAGGACTGGGAGGTACAGCATATTTTGTACTCAAAGAATGATGTTTCTGAAGATGAATCCTTAAGGTTGAAAATGTTCCAGCTATAACTCCACTGAGTAATGCTTCCTGAGTGAAGTAATGGTATTACTTCTGGGAATAATTGAGCCCTGGAACTTGGTCATTTTACTGTTTTACATTAGATGAGCCAATTTCTTTGACACACTTTTGCTATGACTGCTGTTTACTTGTTTCCATACTTTAGTGTTCTGTTATTTCTGGCATTTACTAAATGCCTGTTTGTAGTTAAAACCAAATTTCATATTTGCTCTCTGTCAAGTTATCATGGGAGCATATAGGAAAATAAGAGAAAAACACGGGATGTAGAGTCCTCTGTAAAGAAACAAATAGTTACATGCAATAGAAAAGGGAAGGCTG
>NW_009925781.1:10802-13822 GCF_000696875.1 Nestor notabilis | reverse complement strand
CCTGCTGAAAGTCTAGCTTGGCTTGTTGGTCCTTTCCACAGCCTGCTGGGCAGGTAAAGATACTACGTGTATCTTCTCTGTTGGGACAGGTCTTCCTACAGGCACTGTGCCTGCCTGGACTCAGGCATCCTGCATAGCATCCTATGTGCTTGTGGCCACCTGTGCCAAGCAGCACTCTTACTACATCCTCCTTCTCCAAGGAGAAAAACATGGAGGCTAATTTCTCAAAATGGAAGAAAAACTTGGCTTCCCTCTAGGCAGGCACCTGGGGCAAATTTAGTAATTGCTTTAGAAATCTGGTAATTAAATGCAAGATGATTCTGTTGATGATTCTGTTGTATGATGTGCAATTTAATGGCTCCATCTTTTTCTATGCTGCATGGATACATTTTAAACACCAGCTTCTGCTAAGCATTAAAAATGCAAAGCATAATATAAGGATAATGGGTGCAAAAGCAGTTCTTTAATGTTCTTATACTTTCCTCATGAGTTAGGTGGATACAGCATAATCAAAGGGGATAAGCTGCCAACTTAATACCCCAGCGTGACTTCCACTTTTGAACTCTGAAAGAAGCAGTGATACATTATACAGCTACTCATTTTTCTTTAACATTGTTTCTTCTGAGAAAGATGGATTTGCTTTGCTGTATTTCTCTCAGCTAATACTACAATTTGGGTTTCTGCTTCCCAGAAAAGCCTTCTTCATGAAAACTGGTTGCAAATGTCCTTCTGATAAAACTATTTCTCACTGTTACCACAAGGTAAAAAGATACTAGGTAGCATGGAACAGCCAGAGGAGGCCCTTCCCATAATTTGACTAGCAACTATATGCACTGGTCTGTAACAGACATAGTGCATTTAATGCTACTTACTAAATATGTGTCTTCCCAGACCAGTGGGAGCAGTGACAAAGAGAGACAGCAGTTTGCCTCATCCTTGCAGGTGTGCAGTCGAGTGTAGTGCTTTACCCCGTCTGATTCTCAATGATTGAATCACAGGAGTTTTCCATTGGTTTGCATTTCCAGTTTCAAATTAAATTAACAGTTCCTCCCTTTCATTATAGTACATCACTGGGCTACCAGGAAAAAATAAAATAAAAATAGAACTATCAGCAATCAATTTTTGCACTATGGTTATCTGGAAACCTGCATGTTATCTGCAGCTTCAAGAATTATTTTGCTTATCTTCCTCATATGTAGTTATACATTCAGTGCTTCACAGGATTACTACTTTAAAAGTTTTGGAATATTTTTCCCAAGTGAACATTTCTGAAAGATGCTTCTGAAATCAGATGCCCCATACCTATACCATAAAATTAATAGATTAAAAAATAGATCTGATTATTTAGGCAGCACAAACGTCTCAGGCCCCTGTCAAAAGTAAAAGCAAGTGTTGGTCCTAAGCAGTTTGTAACTGAAATACAAACATATGAAGGAAGACAGAAAGCGGAAGGTGAGGAAAGCTATGTGACTGCTACATGAACTTTAATGAGATTGCCAAGTTAGTCTTTGATTTCTCAGTCTGACTATTTTCTCAAGCATAGAATATCCTTTAAAAAAGATTGCCAGGCTGGGAACTGACAGAGAAATAGAGAGAAATTTTCAGCATCCCATACTAGCCACAAACTCCTTGAAATTCAATACTGTAGGTGAGGAGCTCACTAGGATTAAAAAAAAGCTGAAATCTTTTGTTCAAGAATAAGATTGGAATGTCTTACAACCAATCCTTGTCTATGAATACATTAGAAGGTAGTTAAAGAAAAAGAAATATCCTGTTGTTAAAATTAATGGAGGCTACAGACTGATGGAGAATATTCCTGGATGGCTATAATCTGCCTTAGTTTTTGTAATACTGTATAATTTATTTTTTTATATATATAAATGCAATAAAAACAGTATGCATAGGTTCTAATAACATAAATATCTAAACATACATGTGGGTTTTTATTCATCTTGCAGCACACATAAACATAACTTTCTAAATTAAAATCAAAACCTCACTTAGGAATTTCACTTTCTTTGAAAATTATTAAGAATACTCATGAGCCACATCCGTAGCTTGCTTCTAGCACAGAGCTGTAATGTAAAGAAAGTTTGCCCCACTCTTTAGGGATTGGGTCTCCCTTGAAGCCTGGATAAAATCATTCCGATAGCACCTGAAGGATCAGTAGAGGATAGCACTTCAATTACAGGCAAGGACCTGGGCCAGAAAGAAGCTCTCATAATTCTCACAGTGCTCATTACCTTTGGCTTTCTGCCTTAACAACTGGCATATACTGTATCAGGTGTATAAACGTTCTGCGTGGTTCTTGCATATTCTCACTTGGCAGTGCTCTGCACCTCCTCCTCTGCTGCCTTTCACCTTGTGAAATCATTATGTCATTTACAGTTATGTAAGGCAGATCCAAACCACTTCTGGATTACAAGTCTCTGCATGGCACCCTCTTTGCAGAGGTGCGAGTGGCCACACCAGGATCAGGGAAACAAATTTCCTTGCCCAGAATCCTGATTTCTGACCTGCAGCTATCGCAGTTTTTACAGTGCAAATGTTTTAACACAAGTTGTGCATACGAAACAAATGCTTTCTAATGCACTTTTCATATAAGCTTATAAAAATAACCTTTGTGTCAATTTGCCAGTGAAAAATATTTCTACCCATGAGGTGCACAAATCTAGAGAAGTCCAGAGGATAAACCCAAACAACATTCTGGTATTGCTTCTGGCTTGTCTTAGTCAATAATATATAATGTGTTAGTATAATAGATGTAAAGAGTGTATAGAGGGATTCTAATACTCAGTTACCACATCTGTCTCTCTACATTATCATCATTAGAGTGTTCAGATGCAATTTATCTCCCTTTCCATTTGAAAGATTCATGTTGCCTCCTACAAACTGGGCATCAGCCCAGCAGTGATGGGTTGTGTCCGTAGGGGAATGCCTTCACTTCAACACCTGCTATTAGCCATCATGAGCCCAGCAAACTCTATTTTGATCATTCATATGTTTGCAATCATGAAAAT
>NW_009925781.1:0-10771 GCF_000696875.1 Nestor notabilis | reverse complement strand
AGGAATGGAACCAGTGCATGTTTCTCTGATACAGAAACAGGAGAGGAAACTAGGAAAGAGAGAAATAAAGCTGTGTCTACTTTCCCATAGCTGACAGATTTTACAGCTCAGATATACAAAACTTCAGCAAAGCTGAGCTCTGCTGGCATTTTAATTAAATATAAATAGAGAAGAAGGATGCTGCTGGGGTCAAGGCCATTCACTAAGGCACAAGAGATCAAGAGTGAGTCACTAGCAACTGCCACAGTCTGACACTGGGCAAATCAACCTCTCTGTGTCCCAGATTTACAAAATAGCTTGTGTATTTAGACTTCATGTTCCTTTGGGCAGGGGTTGGCTTTTATTACATTTTTCCCAGCATCCAGTACCCTGAGGCCCTGATCTCTATGAGGTCACCCAGTTATTACCATAATACAAACAGTCCCATCTACATCTCTGCTCTCTGGCCTGAATCTTACCCAAGAAAGCTGCATGTAGATAAGAACTGAGGAAAAATACCTAGATGAAGCACAAAAATTTTTCCTTCAAGTCAAAATCTTGAGCAAAATATCACAGCTATTTCTGTTATGTTAGAACCAAATAGTTAATTATTTATTAAGGTGTAACTGTAAAAATTGGAGCTGAAGCAACTCCCTTTGCCCATGTCACAGACATACACAGCAAAATCAAAAAGCACTATGGTGATTAGAAGTTCTGCATAACTGAGTTCCATCACTGTAATTTAAAACAAAAAAACAGGGCAGGGAGTACTGTTGCTGTGCATCCTTTGTCATGTCTGGTAGCGTGTTTTGGAGATGGTTGATAAAACATGCTTTGGAGCAAGGTACAAGGATCTCTATTCTCTCAGTTGTTCACCAAAGAGAATAATAGAGAGTGGTGGGCACTTCTGCTAGCCTCATTTTACTGGGATGTGTAGGTGGGTGTGAAGCCTGCAGTACACATAGGCGTTCTCACGCAAGCTTTAATCTCTAATCTAGCCTGTGTAGGCTGCAATGACACATCCAGTTGCAGTGCACACAGATGTTAGATACAGAAGTCATCTAATTTGAATCAGGAGATCTGGGTTCTGTTAGTGACTCTGCTATATATTTCCTGTATTGCTCTAGGCAAGGCATTCAGGGCCTGATCCAGCCTCCATTTAATTCCACAGGAATCTTTTCTCTGGCAGCACTGTGAGCTGGATTAGACCCCTAGCCTATCACTTTTCCAGGCTCTCCATATTCCTCAATGGTACAATAATACCTTCTCATTCCATAGGTGTCTGATACAGCTTTAAACATTTGCCTCTAAAATGGTTTGCTACTTAGGCAAAATTCTAGTTGCTGTTCATGCTAGAATATGCAATTGAATTAAGTTCTTGATTCAGCAAAATCGTCACACCTCTAATAAGCCTCAAACAAGTAAACACATACTGGAGAATTTTAGGTTCTGTGTCATCAGATGTCGATATGTAGTCTTAAACTTGCAAGAAGGTAAATAATTTCAGTGGAACTGCTTAGGGGCCTAACATTAAGCATATGCCAAAGTACCTTGCTGAAGGCTGTATTATCTATCATTAGCCATACACACGTGCCTGAAGTTAAGCATCTGCTTAAATGTATTGCTCAGTTCATCCCTAAAAGCAAAATACTCATGCTTTCTAGCGTAACATACACAAACATTTGAGCTCAGAAGATGCTAATCTAGTTTGATTATCTTAAATGTCATAAATAATTACCTTCATCTTTCCAATATATCTAAAGAAACACAGAAAATTTAAGATAGTGTAACCCATGCTGATTTCCAGGAATCTTGTTTACCCTATAACCCTTTACTCTTTTACATAACATCAAAATCACAATACGGATGTGTTATTTTGAAGTAATTGTGTTGGTGGTCCCTTCATGCTTTCTGAACATCTAACAGTTAGCTAAGCAAACACACGTGACTGATTAAAAGAAGAAAGGGAACTATTTTTACAGGGACCATTAAACTTTAACTGCCATCTGGCAGGGAATGATTAGAGAAGATCAAAATTAAGGCAGTCAACACAAATACTGTGTGGATACCTCAGGGAATTAATGTGGATAGAAGACGGTGGACTTGTGGCTATGTTAAAGAGACAGACACAGAAGGAAGTGGTGAACACATCCTTTATGACTGCTGCCCTAATGGCCACATTCACAGCAACAGGAGCAGAGAAGGAAGAAATCAAGAACACCTGGGAATAATCAGACGCTTGCTGTCATAAAAAAGAAAGTTAAAGCATTATACAAGAGCCACACCATTCTTGTTCCCCAACAAGTCAGGAAGGAAATTTTTATTGTGGAGGTGTGTTGAAGTTGGCAGGTAGTTAATATTCAAATTAGCCTACTATCTTTACACAGGCATTTTAAATAGGCTCTGTAATAAATCTTTTAATTGAATGACCTTATGGAACACAGACCTGTGGTTGGTCTAACTGAACACTGGATGTCACTATTTATACACACTATTAGTCATTTTTTGAGACATTAAAAAACACAATCCAGAAATGAATCGGAACAATCCAGCCATGGCTTTTTCAAATTGGATCTCTAATTACTGGTGTTCTTGAGATAGCAGTTTCAGCGAACCAAGTCTTCCAAGCTGACTAAACAAACACAGGTCATCTTTTACAACTATCCCACTGCCTGCCCTGGCTATGCTGCCGCTAGGTCCTTCCTAACAAGAATACCATGGCTGACTTCATATTTTGAAAGATTTGAGGTTTGGATTCAGAGATAATGGACTGGTTGCTCACTGCAACATCTCACAGCTGAGACTCTTACCAGGCAGCCAGATTATTGCCTTATAACTCTGCTGTTGTGACTGGTAAGGAGCAATTAAAATACAGCTCTCACAGAACAACAACAGTCCCTAGATGAGGCAGCTCCTCATCTGACTGTGCTTGAGTACTGCTTTTTTTCCACTCCAGATCTATTGGGTCGGAAAATCCCTGGTCCCTCAAGCATCTGCCCCAAGGTTTTTCATTCCATGGCATTAATAACATACAGCTCTTCGGCCACTCAGCTCCCCTTCCCTGACACACAGGTGATTTCCAAGGAATACAATTGTTACAGGGGAGTACTTTTAGGAGCTAAGGAAAGGAAAAGAAGCAGGGGGAGGGGGGAAGTGTCTCTGAGTCCAAGTGGTTTGGGAAACAAATCAGTGCAAACAGACCAGAAGGTCAGGTTAGCTGCTGAAAAGACTAAGGACAGGTGACAGGCCAGAGGAGTCAAAGATTAGGAATAACAGATACAGTAACGCTCTGTGAAATTACACTGGTTATCCTTGTTTCTTGAGCTCAACACAGTATTTAGAAGTTTGACTTTTCAATAGTGTAGGAGAAGCACATTAAGTATGCTTCAAAACCAATGAAATCTTGTCAACTGTATCTGATTTCATAGACTTATGCTAAACAAAAAAACTTCTCAGAATTGTACACATGACTACTCTGAAATGTTTAATTTAGACCTTGATTCTCAATAGAATTTTCCAATATATTCATGTGTCTACATATCACTTTGTATCCTTGAAAATGCTAGGACCTTAAAAATTTTGCTTTTCTCCACATTCTTAAAATTGATATTCTTTCAGAAGGTGCAGAATACAATTGAAACAGCCCTATAATTAAAAAAAATACAATTAAAACAGATGTAAAATATAATTAAACAACTGAAAATGCCTCCCATGATCTGCAAAAATACATTTCTGTGCAGGACATGTGAACATGGTCTTTCCTAGTGTTATACTGTAAACATACTGTTGTAAAAACACTACATAGCTGTGTTTTTTGGTTTCTTTTCGACACGTCCTGGGTGGATGGCAAAATATCTGAAAGTCAGCAGTTGTGACTGGAAATGTATGGCTGGAAATTACCTGCCCTGAATCTTATACCAAATATTTTTTTGAGGTATATTGTGGGCAAAATATTCTTTTGCTTAACTACAAAATTATATTTAAAATCTGAGCATAGTGGGCTGTCCAGCTGAAGCTCATGAACAGGTTTTGCTCTTTCCTAAGCCATTTGAAGCCTTATATGGTACCAAGTAATTCTGTTAACACAAGTAATCTGTTCAGTGGGACAAAACAGGCGTCAAACACAGCTATAATATATTGATATGATACGTACAACATATCCTTATAATATTTACATATCTTATGTAGAGCATTATATAGAATATAAAGTTTAATAAGCAGTATTAATTTAGCTGTACATATATGCCACTTTACAACTGAGTAGGGGCAGAATATGCCTTATACACAAATCTGTTCAGAATCTGGAAAGGCAACAGCTGCGGCGCAAAAAGACAATCCTCTATCATTCCATCCTCAGAATATACTACAGACACAAAGCAATAAAGGACCACCTGAAAAAGCAGCACAGCTCTGCTAAACCTCTACAGTTTGTTGCCCCAGCTTTGATGCAAAAACCTCCTAAGACTGCTTAGAGCATATAACAGCCTATGGCTCTCTCCTGTTAACAAGGTGTAGAGCATTCATTCTCCACATGCAAAATTCCAAGTGCTGAGCCAAACTGAAAAAGAAATACAGTAGACATTTGTTGATTTTTATAATGCCCACAAGCATCTACAGATGTGATCCCATGTAATGAAGCATGTGGCCTTAAGCTGGAATTATTTGCAAACAGCAGGATCTCCTGGCAGAAGAGATGGCACTTGCTGTG
Organism: Nestor notabilis; assembly: GCF_000696875.1. Taxonomy (NCBI): domain Eukaryota; kingdom Metazoa; phylum Chordata; class Aves; order Psittaciformes; family Psittacidae; genus Nestor; species Nestor notabilis. The sequence goes on along the minus strand of NW_009925781.1, from coordinate 6,084 downwards.
TTATGAAAGCTGTCCCTCTAAAACCATGTTTGGTTAGCACCTATGCCCTGTTGAAATTGGCATAGATAATTCCAAGTGGGAACAATGCCAGCACGACAGATGGAAGTGAATGCAGGCATGCCAGAGAACGAGTATGTTCATCAAGTCTAAATATTAGGGACAGAGTCCCTTCCAAGAATTTAGAAACAACAGGCTGTCCAGAGTTTCTGTACTTTAGGTTCAGAATAAAATAATATATGATCTCTTTAATAACTCTAAGCAAAATTAATTATAGAAATTTAAAAATGTCTCATCTCAGCCACACAAAGCATGACAGTATTCAGTTGAATTAGAATAACTTTTTCTCTGTATTCAGACTGGCACCAGGTCCTAGAGGGCAGAAACTGCATGCTGGAGTCAAAATGATTCCACAGGTTTTCTGCTAAGTGGTTCAGACTGAAGAGTTTTCAGATGTTAATGAATATTCCTCATTTATACAGTGCCTTCAGGCAGTGATCCCAAAGCAATTTGTAAGTGTATGAGAATTTAAACTTATAGTTGTAAGGTACATCATTTACAATTAAGCAAATGAATCTTATATGTATTAATAGTCTATAGTCCCATCTCCCCTCCCACCAGGGATTATAAACTGGAACTATACTTTCTGAGAAGAGGGCAGAGATAAACAAAATCCTTCTGCCACAATCCTGGCAGATATATGTGTATCCTGGTTTTGCTCTTTACATAGCACGTATAGCCATAACATAACAGTTATCCAAAACACTAATCTCCAAACAGGAATTACAATTCCTATGTTTTTTGAGTGCTGAACAGCTACCGTTCCTATTTCTCCTTCCAGACCGTGAACATCTAAAATATATTGCCCAAAAAGATTTGCCTAGGATCATTTACATGATTCTGACAAAGAGGAAGAAGAAAAATCTAAGAAAAAGAGCTTAGGTACTGTATTTTAAAAGTAAGAATCTGTGTTTGAGTTGCAGTCCCCTCCAATCTGAAAGTTGCCTGTACTTTCAGAAAGAGCCTGATAAGAAAACATCCCTCCATTTTGGGTTTCTTCAACTTCAGCAACCAAAATTTATATATACTTTTGGAAACACTGGCTCTAATATGGCCAAAATTTTGGCTGTCTGTGGTTTCTCTGGATCTGTGTTTTATCAGAAAGCATGTGTCATATGAAATGTGTTATAATTGGGCTGCTGACGTTGTGTTCTAACCAGTGCAGCTAACAGTGTCAACTTACAGCTGAACTTCATTTTCTATTAAAAAGGTGTTTAGTACTATTAGTAGGAACAAAAGGCGTTGCTGAATTTATTTTCATTTAATACAGTTACATTCCATAAACTAGAAATCTGTGTGTGTGTTATCCAGTCAACTGACTGACCATTTCAGGTATCAGCTGGTTTTTTTGCAATGCAAATTTGGGAAATAGTGTGAGTCATCTGAGTAAGACACCTTAGTTAAGAAAGTTTATGTTCTAAAGTAATATATGAAGAGGAACTTTCATTCCAAAGGTTCTAAATTTTATGTGTACTCATAATAATTAGTTTGATTAAACATCAGTGGATTGTTTTATTACTGCTTTTCCTCTAAAAACAATTTTCAAAAAGTACTAGGTAGATACATAATAATGATTTTTAAATGCATGAAAACTCACCCCAAATGTGGCAATACTGACACACACGTTGTAACAGATGTGGAGCATAAAGTGAATCTATTCATGAACCTTTCATTTCACATTGAGTTATATCGCAAACACAAATATATATCACATTAAAATATGGCATCTGAATTTTTTAGACAATCTGTAGGTTTTGCTGACACACAAAATTAATTTTAAAAAATAGAGGATCATCTTCCACCATGTGAATGCTGGGTTTTACAAAAGGGTGGCTATGGGTTTACATGTTTACACTGCTGCACAACATCCTGAAGCTAACCAGCAGAACCTGAATACTGGAAAACAGGACTTGTTGTCCAGAGTGAGAGCAGATCTACCGGTCTTTTCTGGCAAGGCTCCATGGAGCCTTTATCTCACCAGAATGCAGTAGGCAGGATGAAGATGAGAACACCTCTTTTCCATGCTGAATTTCTGCTGTAGCAGAATGGCTTTTCTCTTGACAGCATCCCATTTTGTTACGTATAACAGCTATGGTAGTAGTAAAGCCTACATATATAATCATTGTGCCATTTAAAGCAGATCTCAGAGAGCCAAAAATGACACGACAAGGATTACAATGGTTTTCAATTCTAATTAGATCAGTGGTCTCAAGAAGATGAGCATACGTTCAGATTTTTGCTAAGTAAGAACATGGTATGATGTTTGTTGTTAATACCATCTGTTTCTAGTACTCAGGTGTTAAAATAGTCAATGAACTGTTGAGCAGAATGCTCTACAGCCTAAATTAGCCTTACTTTGTTAATTGTTTTCAGTTCTCTACTAAAAGGAGCTGTTGAGACTAAAAGACAACTAACTTAAGCAAAAAAAAAAAAAAAAATAGATTGGGTAACTACTCTGAGGGACAAAGATCACTCAAAAAACACATTCTCTCTTTCCCCTGTAAAGGAAAAGTTTGCAATGATGAGAGAAAACTTTATCATCTGCTTTCTTATTAAGCATCACTTTCAATTTACCCAACTCAGCAATTAGAACTCCCAACATATGTCAACATTTGCCAACTACTAATACTCAATAAGGTTAAAAGGTATTTAGAGTGTGTTACCAAGATAATTTCTGCTTAAAGCAGAGCCCTCTAATAATGGCTTCATTCCTTCTTCTTGGAGCTAAATTGGTTTAAATATGCGGAAGTGTACTAGGTCTGCTCTATATACCTTCTTTCTACAAGCTATGGCTCCAGTTATCTGAGAAGACCTATGCAGTCCTGAACGGAAATATTCAACCACACAACTGTGAATGGAAAAAGTAGGAGTGAAAGATACTGTCCATAGCGAAAAATACTGAAACCTCCTGACTTTGTAAATCAATATCAGTCAATGCCCTGTAAACTACATCATAAACCTGAAGTTCTAGAGAGCTAACCCTGAGGTAATAACACCACTTTATGTTTCAAAACATTTCACAAATATTAGTACAATCTCAGGAGGCCTTTGAGCCAATTTAATCCTTTGGGGGTGTTCCAACAATTAAGAGTTATTGGAATATATAGGTTTTCCAAACACATCTCCTCTTCAGAACAGATTTAAAAAAAAAAAAAAGATTAGTGTATATGGCATGTTTTGAGTTAATAATTCTCTGCTTGGAGATAAAATTTAACCTGAAGGAATAGGGTTTGATCTAGAAGAACTTTTTATTTAGGCTTTGGGCAATTGCATTTCTCCCAACTAGCCAAGGTTTCTCCTTCAGCTAATACAGAACAGACATTCATCTTTCATAAGTTATAAATAATAAATGTTGAGTTCTGATGGACCCTTTGGTGCAAAGCAGTCTGGACATACTGATTTATTCAGCATTGTACAGCATTTTACTTGTTCAGTTGAACCAATCTGCAGTTGTCAAAATTCGTCTGTACCTGGAGGAAAACCAACCTGTATCTACTGGGCAGATATGTCAGTTTACAGGTACTCTGCCCGGTTTCCTTTTTATCTGCTTTCTGAATGGCAAACTGAACAGATATAAGACTTCACAGATCTCTTTAAGAAGTCAAGGGAAAAATACCATTTTTATGCAATGTCTCTTCTGATACTCATGTGTTGTAACAGAGTCTGATATGTGTAGATACTAATTCATTTCTGGGTTACAAAGTGAAGCTACATGTAGGACTGACCCACTACATGGTGTACCTAGGAAATTAGCTGCTTGGCTGTGAGGATGACAGAGACTGTTGCTTTTCTAAAAATAAGGACAAAATGACTGGGAGAATCTTCACACTTTAAGGGAAAACGTTTGAAAAGCTCAGAAAAGCTGGGATGAACTTTCCTTTCTGGGAAAGGAGAAGGCCACATTAGTGAACCACAGCTTGCTGCTCTTCCTGCCCTGACATAAACCTGGCTTAACAGCAGGGATCTGTAGGAGAGAAAGTGTACTGCTCAAACAGCTGCACTCTATCTTCTTTGCCAGAGGCAAAATGGGGAGGAAACCTCCTCTGGCAGGCTTGGCCACTGCCTGCCTGCATAACTGGTTCTTTCTGGGAGAGATAGCTGGGAAACTGGGAATCTATTCCAAGAGATTTGGGGAGTTTAAGATAAAATTCCAAGTAGAATAGACTTTCAGAAATGTTGTAAGCAGTTGGAAATTACACTATTCTTTAGTGCACTGATGCACTTCCTTGGGGACCTAGCAGCAGGTCAACCAGATAGAAAACAGAGTGAGAAACTGAACAGGGTCCCCAGAGATCAGTAACTGCTCTTCTAACTCCTTCTGAAAGAAACAGATGAGTTGCACTTAAAATATAACATCAGCTGTTATGCCTTAAAAGCAACAATAAACAAGCGTTTAATGGTGGTTTTGACATTGTTCAGACCAGCTTGTGAATTCATTTTTTGCAAAACATTCCAGGGTGGAAATCATGACAGAAGAGGGCACTTACTTTCTTCATGAGAGAAGAGGGGTTTCCGTTTAACACTTTTTTTAATCCATATGACTTGGTGCTGTGGGTATACAGGAGTTCAATGTCCTCTTCCTTCTCCATTCACGAGAGCTTTCTGAAGATAGGTTTGATGCCTGGAGGTCCAGACCACTATGTTCCCAAGAAGCAAGCACCTCTCCAACCGCTGTGCTTCCTTCCATAAACAACTGAGTTTCTTTGTTGCAAACAAAGCCTGCTCGCTGCTACACTTCCTAGGGGTAAATGATGTACTTTGTATCTTAGTGCACAGCAACATGTTACATTTAAGTCATTCCACCAGCACAGGACCCATATTTGCTTTGTGTTTTGTTTTGTTTTCATGGCGCTGGAAATACTTGTTGCCACAATAGAAGATAGATTGAAATTAATTTTTTTTAAGTGAAAAGTTCTGCCTAAACATTAAAGGGTTTTGCAATTAAGACTTATTTCTTACTTAGTGTTTTTCTGTGGAATTTCATTCCATAGACACTTGGCAGGAATTGCAGATCTGTCCATTTACCTCAGTTCCCAGAGAACGGTGTAAGACACAAAAAGAAAAAAAGAAAACAAAAAAGCAGACAACTTTCAACATCTTTGGTGACCTTTATAGAATCCTTTTTTACTGCCCTATTGCTAGGACTCTGGATGCACACCATAACCAAACCAAGCTTGCTGTTGGGTTTGAGTCAGGGAGCAGGAAGCTGGGAAATTCAGACTGTACCGTTGTCTCTGACCTTTGGACCCTCAACTGAGTACAACTTGGCTGTACCAAAGGATCAGAAGGCACAGCTCTGTAGGTTATAAAAGCAGCATTATCGTTACCACTAGTATGCAGCTGCTGAAAGTGCCTATTGATCATGTTTGTGAGTGGGTGTTCAAGTTGCTGTTACGGAGTATGTCTCAGCTGTGTGGCACCTGTGGTTCAATCAGCAACAGCAACATCAATACTCCACATAAGTTTGGAAGAGGCCAGGAGGAAATTCCTAAGAGACCGTGCTACATGCCTATCCTTAAATATAATGCACATATCCTCTTACTCGTCCCTTTGGAGACAGTTTGTAACACACAGACTATTTCAGAGTTTATTTTTATGGCACAGATTGTATCAAATAAAAGTTTTGCTACAACTTGAATATACATTTCCCAGTGTTTTACCCAAAACATGGATTTTTCTGCATTTTTTCTAGTTGGCGCTAATACCATCCAAACAACGATCCCCAATGTCAAGTGAAAAATACTAAAGAACATGTGAGTGATTAAAGTGGTAATCTCGGCAACACATGCTCAGCTCAGCAATGATCATCTTGTTGTGATTAAGCTTGATTAAAAAGGATTTCTTCATTACTTGGGTGTGAACCTGCTCGTCATACGAAAGCGACTTAATAGGGGGGACGTTTTGAACACTTCAGGTGTTCCCAGACTCGCTCTCTTTTCCTGCCTGTGACTCTTGCCACGCTGGGACCTGAGGAGTTCCGGGTTCGTCTCTGCAGCCCGTGAGCGTCCCGCATCCCAACAGCAGCAG
>NW_009925780.1:0-5478 GCF_000696875.1 Nestor notabilis | reverse complement strand
CCGCGCTGTGCTGCCCGGGGGCGGTTTTGCGGATAGTTTGCTTTTATTTTAGTTATTTCAACAAGCATGTAAAAGTCTGGTCTAAAATTAACTTAGTCCATTAATTCAGCTTGTCCTTGGACATACATCTCTGTTTATTCCAACAGAAATACTTACAGCTATTGTCCAGACAGTTCAGAAGCAGATTATTAAAATCTAGATTTGTGAAGGAAGTGCGTTTTTTTGCGTTGATTGTAGTTAAAATAACTCGTGTTGACCTACACTGTAAATCTGCCAGCTCAGTGGCACCAACATGAAACTTTGGAGTTCAGCAAGGCTTATGTATCTTCAGTAAATAAAGGCAGCTGTCAGGAATCAGTTGTGGAATTTCTGTGGAAGGCAGTAAGTCTTCTCCATTCATTATAGGCCGTAAGTACGTAATTTGTTGATTTGTAAAGTTTTAGGATCAACACGTGGTAAAATGCCTCGTGTTCTTGTTTCAACTACTCAGATCATCACATCCTGTTACAATTTAAAAACCTGATCAGCTTTTTTTTTTAAAGGCGTGTCTCTTAGAACCCTTACCAATGGTAAAAGTTTTCGCTGTCCTAAGTCTGCCCAGCTTTACATAGCTCTGTTATTAAGGGATTGATTAAGAAAAAAATTGAAGGTTTTTACTGCAAGAAAATCCCTTACCTGTGGGGTAAAGGAAGAAAAAAATCAGAAGGGTGTTGGGAATGGGAGCTTGGCATCACAGAGCATGTAAGAGGCTGTAAATTGTCTTTCAAAAATTAGAGGATTTGTAATACTGACATTTCAGTTGCGTGTCAGTGAGACATCTGGTATTGGGGAAGAAAAAGGTAATGAAACCAGTGCCCTCGTTCTTTCAGTTGTTCTGCTTTTCACAGTTCACATGACACTGCTCATTATTATTCTTTTGAACAAAATTACCTAAAATAAATACTGTGGTTTATGAGTTTCCTTTTGGTTTCTTTAAAATTTATATTCAAACATTAGAATTCTGCTGTATTAACTGTCTCTGTGTTTCTACTGCCTCATGTAATAAAGCCTACTTTGTAAAGATAAATGCAAAACCTGTATATTTTTTTTGTGGTGGAAGCTAAAATGAGCATAGCAAACCTAAGTCAATTTGGCACAGGTTTATTCTGAGGTATTTGCAGACCAGACATGCAACATCAGAACGCAGTAAAGTGTTGATGTGTACCAGGAAGTCATATTTAATTAGTCATTTAAGTGGCTGCAATTGAAATAAGCTAGTCCCTTCCTAAATACTGAAGATCTTGATGCAAGCAAAGCCTTTTGCTTCAGACCGTTCTGGATGATGGACAAAAGTGTTTAAGTCTCTTTGAGAAGAACTGGGGAAGAAGACTTTTAAGAGCTGTGAAAACAAGGAAGAGGATGCACTGAAGAGCCTTGCAGCTTACTGATACATATACAGTAGCAAGGGGAGCATGATCTGATTGAAACAACAGGAAAAGAAAATCCTTGGCATTTTAATGTTACATGGAGTATAACAGTCTTAAAGCATCATGGCTGCTGGAGAAGGAGGTTCCTTTATGGTACTGCTTGTCTGTACAGCACAGTATAGTTCAGCATCATGGAGAAAGCAGTTGCTGCAAATTCACACAATGACGCCAGAAGTTTTGAATTATATTTAACATGAAAAACAATGTGGAAACAGAAATTAAGTTTAGTTTCATGATCAGCTCTGTAGATGTTCAGCTGGCACATGTGTATCTCAAAATATATGCTGGTAAGCAGAGGCGTAACTTTATTGTGGTCTGCATACTGCCCTGGGTACAGTTACTTCTTGCCTCTTATCTGTGTTTAACTATTTCTGTATTAAACTATCTCTATTTTCCTATCTATACTTGGATTGACAGCTCCTTCTGATAACTGGACTTTATTTTCCTTTGAAGAATGCAGATTATTCACGTCATATAGGAGAAGGGAGATCTTGCTTCAGCCAGCGTACCCGCTTTTTAACACTGCTGCTTGCTATGACTTACGTGCTCAATATGCTGTTACGATGTGAAACTTGGTGAACCTGAGTATATTGGAATAAAGGTGTGGCTTAAAGTCAGGATTTAAATATCAACAGACATCACCAGCAAGTTACCTAGTTGCGTGTAAGAAGATCATGACAGTAGGGAAAAAAAATAAATCGATGTTATCTATGCTTAAGTTCTGATTACTGCAAAGGTGAGCAAAGAAATGTTTCTCTTCGAGAAACTGTCTGTTGATCTGGTTGGTAACATTTATGTTTCTCCAGGATAATTTGCACAGACCAATGGAAAAGAAGATAAGCTTTCACATAACTTTCTTTTTTTTTTTTTAGTCAACTGTTATAAGAAAAACAGAGGCTGCAAAGTGATCTTGAAGTTCCCCTTCTCCTGTTTCACTAACACAGAAATGAAACTTAAACCTAGGAGTGACTTTTTTAATTGATTTTTTTTTCTGGAAGGTTCAGTATTTTGTTGCCATATTCAATACATCAGAAGGAGGAATGGAAAATTACACTTAATTTTCCGGAGATTTAGCCTTCTAAATTTTATTTAACATTTTTTGTTTAAAACAGTCTTGAATAAATCACTTGGATTTTATTGAATAAAGCCAAGATCTATGCCAGCAAGAGCACTGGACTCGGTGGCATGTCAGCTTCCTTTAAGGAAAGAGCGTCTAGTTGCACTGGTTACGTGGTATTCCTCTGGCCAGCGATGTTCTAGGAAGGTGGAATATAAGCAAACATGAACAGGCATTATGCGTTGCTGGCTCGTACTGAGATCATCACAGTTCTCTCTTGGTGTGAAGCTCCAGATACTCTTACGATGTAATCAGGTAACAGTTATATACCGCTGATGTGTTTTGCCAAGGATGTACATATACCATTACAAAAGATACTGAGAAAACTCCTGTGAACTTACCTCAGTTGCTGGTTGAGCATCAGAGGTACATCCTCTACAAATAAGCAGGTGATACCTAAAGCTTCAGCAAGGCTTTGTCGTCCACGACTATTCTGGGGTAAAAAGTTGCGTTTAATGACGGGTGTGATGCTGTAGTACTCTGTCATGCAATAGCATTCTTTGCAGGGATACCATTGCCAGTGAAGAAGTGACTGCTAATTTACTCTTTTAAGAAAAAAATATATTGGAAACATGTGACTTAACAGAAGAAAAATCCTGTGGTAGATGGCATGTAGACATGCTGATTATTGACTCTTCCAGCATTTCCCTAATCCCAGCTTGTAAATGCCTACAAAACCATACGCAGCAGTAGCTGTTCTGCCCAGGCACTCGTACCCAGCCTGTACTGTCCCTACCACTGCTCAGCTTCTCTTGGTGGCTGGGCCTGAAGCTCCTCAGCCTGCTCAGTTACAGCAAACAACTGCAGGGGTGGGCCATGGACCCACCACCTCCCGCTCAGGTGGCAGGAGGAAGACCAAGGCATGGTGGTAATATTTGAAGCCCAAGAGGAATTAAAGGGAGGTGTGGCTTTATGACTGATTCTAGGACTGAAGTTACACAGCAACAATTAGGACCACTGTTGGGGATGCGTTTTTGTGCAACAGGAGGATGGGGATGAGGCAATGGTGAATATAACCATGCTTTCTGCTGTGTCATATACAAGACCCACCAACAGCTGCTGCCATCCAAGCAAGCTAGGTTTGGAAAACCTTGATCTGCTCTGAATTACATTGTTTTCTTCACTTCTGATTTTGTGCTGCCTTCACTGGCACCTGGTTTGATACCACTGTTTTTAACCTCCTGACTGGAAATATCTTGTTCTAAAGGCATGATTAGATTTCATGACCTTATATATAATGGGTTTGTTTGTGGCAGGAATTCAAACACTAGTATTTTAGCAATAAGCTAGAGCAGTACATTTTACCTGGTAGTACTCCAGGGAGTTAAAACCATGTAAACTTTCTTGATTTTTTTTTCTCAATTTCCCCCGAGAAGGGCAACAAAGTTGCTGACATAATAGATGAAAAGGAACATTTGATGAACTTTGCTGTTCATATACTGGAGCAGACTGCTGATAATTCAGGTCATCAAAAAAGATGAAAACTTAAAATGATCTGTTTGGTCTGCAGCTGCTGAATATACTAACAGTTTTGGAAAGCTTACTTTTGTGTGTCTCCTCAGGCATTTTTTCCTGCAGGTGACAAAATATTTTTTGAGTAATCCCTTTGTCCATGCTTGTATGAACAAAGAATGTATAAAGAATGTATGAAACTATGAAATAAATAGTTGTATCGTTGATAAATGGGTATGTGTGTGTAAGTTGGGATTTACATTGCTGCTAGCTTAATTTGTGTGGCCAGGTTGGGCAGTCAAGGAAGGTCCTACTTGATGCCACATCAGCTGTTAAGATGAAGCTGGACTCTTTTTTATAGCTTCAACAAAAAATGAGGTATTGAGCAGTTCTTCCTCTCTTAAACAAACCAACACCCCAAACCCAAGTAACCAGAGACTTCAGCAAAGGCAGAATGTCCCAGTTCCTTTCATCAGACCTGCCATGAACAGAAAGACATCTGTGAAACTTGTCTAATACCCAAACCATTGACTTACTGTACAGAATGGTTAATGGAGCTACTTGCTTTGTTTTCTCATTGCTTACATTTCTCTTCCTTAGCTTGTAAGTTGCTATGAACAGAGGCATAGCACTTCATGTAAGCCTTTGAAATCAGACAATGAAAGGGGTGGTTATGGTTCTCAAAAACAGTATTCTGAGAAACAGAAGAGACGTGACCTCCTGCCATGGATGAGCAGCTCTTCTAGTGACAGGTTATCTACGATGCACAGTTAAGCTACCAGAAAGCAATTGCATGTGGCAGTACCTGCTGTTCTGGTAGAGAACTGCACAGCATTTTTTTCCTCACATTTCCCTTCTTTCATCCAGGACATCGAATGAAATGGAACTAACAGACAAGAATAAAAACAGGACAAGCTGAAACTGAATTGCCTCTGCTGCCCTAGAATTCACTTGGAGAAGCCATGTTTGGGTTCTGTTTCTTCCCCTTTCAAATGAAGTCTGAGTTCTGCTTGACTGCAGAAGCAGTGAAATCCACACCAAGGCTGAGAGAGAACTACAGCCAGGAAACATCACTTTGTAGCACAACCACAGAACCCTTAATGAAAATGGCCTTTTTGAAGAGTTGAGCTGTAAGTGCAGGTGCAGAGGACTGCAGTCGGGCCTGCTTTGTGCTAAGCTCAGCTGGTATCTGGTGTTGGTATGTGTGAGTTTTCCTCACACATTCAAATGGTTTTGGGGTAAGAGAAACCTATATCCTGGGTACACATGTGTACTGGCAAAATATCACCTCGGATGAGGAGCTGGCATCTATTTACGTCTGACACCTTGTTGCCTCTACCTGCCCAAACAGCTCCACCCGTGTGCCAGCGGGCCGAAGGAAGGACTCTGGCTATTTCCTCTGCCTACAGGGCGGTGGGCGCCGGTCTGCCCTGCCCTGAGCAG
>NW_009925779.1:0-1628 GCF_000696875.1 Nestor notabilis | reverse complement strand
GTTTAGTGTGTGGTGTCCCAGCTCATGGCAGTGGGGTTGAAATTATATGATCCTGAGGTCTTTTCGAACCCTAACTATTCTATGATTCTATGATTCTATGGTATATACTGGACCAAGACTTTTTTGATGGGAGACAGTCAAAAATGTAACTGGGCAAGGCATCCACACTATCTTCGGCTTGTCTGTGAAGAGGGGCTGTATTCTGATCATCTTATGGCACCAAAAAGAAATTTTCTTCATACAAAATTCTAGTGAATTGTGGATGCCTCAGATATTTAAAGTCATCTTTTGTCATCTTTTGACGTACTGAAGGTAAAACCAAATCTTTTTTTTTCCCCCAGGAATTTTTGATGTTCTTCATTCCACTCATATACAATTTGAAGTAGACTCTTGCTGTTTTTATTTCTCTTCCCATTCACTTAAATGGAACCTGAAAGCACTTGTCTCACTAACAACCAACTTCAAGCTTTTTTTTTCTTCTGTTACATAATGCCTATGTATTTTAAAATTGAGGTTAACAGTTCTGATTTTCACTTTTGCTTTTCATTTATTATAACATATAATTTGTCCCATCATATATTCTTTCATCTGAATATAGATAGATTTTGCTAAGCAACGCTTAGCAAATGCTGGGTTTAGAAACTTCTGCTTATACAAGAGCTATCCTTTAGTATTAATCATGTAAATTATAATGATGTTCTTCAATAAAATTCAGAGTTTAGGCTGTTAATGACCTTTATAGACATTTTTGTGTCAGCAGCAATCATTTGCGCACCAAGTTCAACTGCATCTGCGTAAGGTAACTTTATAATATCTTACCATTTAAATCAGTATGAAATCATCAGTTGTAACTCTACTAATATCAGTCTAACATCATAACGCAGTGGCAATTTGTTCCCACTTGCTGCTGCTGGCAGACCTAAGCAGCACAAAAATTATTGAGACAAATACGCAAGTAATCAGTTATGTCAGTTTATTGATGCATTCCTGATTATCCCTTAATGAGGCAGAATATCTGAAGAGGGAGTACTTGTCCCTAATGAATGTTTCTTCAGATGCCAGATTTGTTTGGCTTATACATCTGCTTTCCTTATATGACCTGCTATCCTTAATTATCACTTATAGGTGCATTGGAAAAGAAAAATTCTTGGAACAGCAGTGGATCAAAGATCCTGCTTTTCATTAGCATGGGTACAAATGTTGCAATAAAATAGAGTGAGATTCTGAGATGGGGGTGAGATCTTAATTTAAACAAAGACAAAATGTGGGAAAAATACAAGGTAAAATTTTCATGCAAAATAAATGATTAGCAGCCATTCTGATGTCCATTGATGTAGATGAACAAGCTATTTTTTTGGTTTTCTCTCTTCAGCTTAAAAAGCTGGAAGATAATTTGTTCCATGATAAATTGGTTCAGTTTTCATTAACATTGACCAGTTAGAGGACTGATAAAATAAAGTCATAAAAGGTTGTTGGTGTGGGGAGATGGCAGTGTTCAACAGCCGAGTTACAGAGTGAAACCAGGATGTGACTTACACAGTGCAATCCAGAATCCTATTATTTTACAGTATTTCCTCTGATGAGAGTGAGAATATCTTCACACCTGTCCTGGGTTCAGCTACAGCAGT
>NW_009925778.1:31460-54676 GCF_000696875.1 Nestor notabilis | reverse complement strand
GGGGGAACAAAGCAAGGCTTCTGTGTGTATGTTGGTACGTGTTTCAGGGGAAAAAAAAATCAGGACATTGTGAGCAAACTAGCTCTGCAACGGATCGACAAGGGTTTATTATTCTGAGCAGCACTCAATCAAATGTGGCCCCTATGAACAGAGAGTAATGTTGGCGAATCATCCTGGGGGCTTTTTTTCTGTGTGTGAGTGGTATCCATCTGTCAGCTGTCAGTGCCAGTGAGAGATATACAGAGCTGTCACTTCTTGTCAGCCAGCATTTGTGAGGCCTTTTGCAGCTGCTACACTACACATACTGTCCTTACTGAAGGCCAGCAAGGAGTCTTGGAGAAGATTCTGCTGGGCAGGGTGAAAAGGGGAAGAGAGATGTCAGGACCACTCTAGGAGAACAGTCTTGACCCATCAAAGATTTTTAACTTCACTCTCAAAATCCTATTCTTCTCTGAATATTAATGATAATAAAAGGCAGATGGAGAGCTGAGGTAGTGGCACAGCTATATGCTCTGCATTTCGAGATTCAAGGCAAGTCTTGCACTCCCTTTGGTACCTTTGGAACCTGTAATAATAAACATGGTGGGATGCGCATGGTGATGCATTCCAAAGAGTCCAGTGCTGTATCCTGAATGAAATGAGGAAGGGGACAAACAGTTATTCCTCCAAGGAAAAAATCTCCATCCATCACTCCCCAGATATAAAGATATATATATACAGACAGGATAGATGTGTGTGTGTGTGAAAAACGTAGATGCGTACCCACACGTTTCAGAAGTGTTGGAGCTGTGCTGGGCTTATGCTGAATTTAGGGCTAAACCAAAACTCAGGTTCCAAAGCACTGAAATCTTGCCAACTGTTTTCTGAAAATGTTGGCTCCAAATGTTGAAAATCTCGTGAGATCAGCTGTTCTTCTGAGTTTTCCTCCACCATGGGCTGTATCAGGACCAGCTCAAGCAAATAAGAGGCCTTTTCGGTTTGTGAGCTGCTGCAGATTTATAGCACTGATAAGGACCAAAAGTTTTGCATCCAGCCCGTTTGATCTCACATATTATCAATCACAGATGGAACTGAAATACTGCTTTTAAGTAAATGATCTTGATTTCAGAATATTCTTATAGAATATATTATTATAGGATTGTAAAGTACTATTATAAATGTGTATGTATGTCTAATTCTTTTGTGCATTTTAAAAAAAGAGTAATCGTTTAAATCTATAGCGAACATTTTGTTTTGTTTTATTTGTTTACAGCTGCCTTCATAGCAAAACTAAATTAGCATGTCCAAAGTGCAAGGCAGCAGGATTAGGAGAAACTAGTTGAAGCTGGGAAATGCTAAATTCTACTCTTTGCTTTTCCACTGACTGTCCAAGTTGCTTCAAGCTAGCCATGTCAGTTCTGTACCCATTTCCCATTTGGAGATAACATTTGATTACCACTCTCAGAAGAGGATGGAGCTGATGAATATTTCAACCAACATTTAAGCTTCTAAAGATCTTTACGGGTGCAAAGCTCTTTTGATTATATCACCAAACCAGGTTGTGTGATTCCAGTTATGCATTCATAGTGCAAAACTAGAAACTTTGCCCTAGTTCTACACCAGTATATTGCAAGAATGGGAGATCAAGTGATGTTAACAAGTCTCTGAGTTCAGTGCAGCTTTGGACAAGAAGAAGCCATCATTTAAGCATAAGGTCTCATACTACAGAATTTTTTTTAGATGTCTCTTGCTCTCCTGATGAGACTTTTTTTTGAAATTTAGAAATTCAGAGTTAAAAACTGTAATCAAGGGTATCATGACAAGTTTGTATAGTACCTAAATCAATGAGGTCCTGTTCAATGGCCAGGGTTTGTACATACTACATAACACTGAGAACGTAATAACAATATCTCTAATATAATAATTAGATAATAGTATTAAATGAAAAATAGAAACAATTTTAATTATTTTATATGCTTCCATTACATTACCTGCAGATGAAATTTAAAATTCTGTAGAATACTAAGAAGCAGTCAGGTTGGATAATTATATTGCTTAGTATTTTTTACTAGTGTGCCAGGGTTTCTTAAGCAGACTGCTATTGTTAAGCTCAAGCAGCAAGTACTTCACTGATTCACTTTTTGCCTGTAGAATTTTTTTTATTTTTTTTTTATTTAAAAGATGCAAAAAGGATTTATAATTTAGCTTAGGGTTGCTTGAAAGCCTGCTCTGTTTGGTTACCAGTTTCAAACACATATGGTATAACTCATTTTGCTGCAAGTAAAACAAGACTGACTGTTGAATGAACATAACACTGTAATAGCAGAATGTCTGCATTTAGCCCTTTTAACTCAGATCTGCTCACAAGCCAAAATAAAATGGGAAACAATTAGTGCCTGTCAGAAAATTATTTCCCCCTTCCCCCTGAGAAAATCCAAAAATGCAAAAGAAAAAGAAGAAATTTTCGGCTGAAAAGCATTAATTTTATTCTGGAGGTGCTTTTCCAATGGCTCATGGGAATTGTAGTTCATATACTTCATACGCCAATTCTTTTCCCATGACTTAATCCCTTATTAGACAATCTCTTAGTCTCCCCTATGTCCTTCCATGAATAGGTTTGTCATATCATGGAGGATCTCATTTGTATCATAGAAGATACAGGAAACTCCATAAAAGGAACCACATACATAAATGCCAGGGAGAGTCTGTAGCTTTGAACAAATTCTGCCAAACCTTGTGGCACCACAGAGTACTTTAAAAGTATTATTCTTTCCTTGGGGAGAACAAAAGAAGTGCACTGCTTCAGATGGGCATGGTAAAGAGAATATGGTAGGCATTATTGTGATTAGAAAGAATCATTATCTTTATATCATTATAAAGAGCTTTATAAAAGTTACGTTATTGTTGGTTTTGGACATGGCAAGCCTGAAGTAAATTTGGATCAAGATGGAGAAACTTGTTTACAGCAACTTGCTTTCTAACATCTATTCTGGAAATTCTGGTGGACACAGAGACACTCTGATTTTCTTTATGCTGCAATCAGACCAGTATGGTGGTCTCAGTAAAATATGGCTACTATCTGTTTTTCTCTTAGTGATAGATTCATATACCCCGTACCTCTCTAGAACAGACTAGAAGGACACTGTGCACTTCTCAGTCCTCAAATGTTCTTTTAATTGTCAAATTTTATGACTCTGCTCCCTCTATATTTTGTTGAGTTGTTAATTTGCTATTGGGCATTTCCCCAGACTTCCTACACCGTTTATATTTAAATAACTGACTTTATTTACTTCCCACACTCTCCCTGCTTCTCAGGCTTGTTTGCTGTCTTTGCTGATCCTGACTGCTTTCTCCTTCACATTCAGTTGGACTTCTCACCTGGCTTCCTAATAGATGGACCAGAAGAGGCATGGACCAAAAAAACCAGTTGTGTAGGGCAGTAGACAGACGTGCTGCAGTCAAAACACAGTCCCAAACAGGAGGCACCTCAGGACAATGGCCATAGCTCTACGTTTAGACCACAGAGGCTCAGTTGTTGGGTACCAAGCCACCGGGGCCTACCAGCCTTCATAGATGTTTGGTGTCCCTGCTGTTCCAGACATGAAGAAAGGGTGGAAGTAGGTCTGGAGACTGGACACACTCTTGCATGTGTCCTCATTTTTTGACTGGCTGAGCTATACAGGCTCAGCAAAAGCAGGCAGCGGGGTTTAGCACAGCATTTTCCTGAAGGCATCACCGTCTAGTGGGAACTCACAGATTTCTTTATCACCTGATGATAATCTTGGAAAAGATGAGGAGAGATGTACCTTGTGACTATCAGATACCTTCATAAATGGCAAATATGTGATCAGAAGTTGTCTTGGAGATGGGTCTGATGCGTGCCAAGCTACACAAGTACACGTGCTTTAGTGGGACTAATTTTAAGAGTTGGGAGAATGGGCAGAATTCACAAACTGTAAATAAGCACATGTCAAAACAGAAACAAGCAGGACCATTTGGATTGTATAGTGACACCTATTATTCAGTGTTGCTTAACTCTCAACTTTGTAGGAGAGCTTCCAGTTGTTCAAAATATTAATTAACTTTACTCACAGTGGCTGACATTTTCCATTCCTCAGGCTAAGTGCCTGTGGAGTATTGCAGCCAAAATATGGCTCAACTATTTCTAAATATTAGGCAGTCATGCTTATTGCTTGAGAATTGCCCAGCTTCATCTCTTGCATTGTGGCCAAAATGGTTGATGAGGCTCAGACACATGTGTGTGTCCATCAGCTTGAGACTTGGATATGCATTTGTGCCATCTAGAATGTGATACTGATATTATGTGACAGTTTAAAGGGTTTCTTTGGCTTGAGTTTGAGAGTGACAAAGTCATTAATATTCCATGAAGGCCACACCAGGTTAGCCACAGGCCAACACCTCATCAACAATTTTGTTGATGCAACACTAAATAGAAAAGCCTAAAAAACAGATGAAGGATTTTTTTAATATACTGCCATACTTACAGTCTTACATTTCTTTGTTTTTAAAGCCAAATTGGACCACTGGCAACGTTCAGATAGTTGCTGAAGGGAAAAAAATACTAGCATAAATTTTAAAATCCCCTCTAAATCATCAAAGATAACACTTCTATGCAATTTTCGGAAGATCAGTAACTGAAACGTTAAATTTGTTATAATATGTAGCAATTATCAGGAAGCAACTATTAAAACTCAAGAAATTCAGACTTAAGGTTAAACTTAAAAGGAACTTGAGACAGATGTTAGGCCATGATTTCAAGGAATAAGTGTTAGTAAGATTTATTGGGCCAAATTCATCTTATTCAAACCTAGTGAAAACCAATGGATGTTTTAAAGTTAGTGGTAAGAAACCACTGCTATGTAGGATAGATAGAGACTCTGAATTCTGTTTTTCTCACATTGTTCAAATACACTGATTTAAGGTGGCTTGGATATCTTAATCCATAGCTTTTATCACTGTAGAAATTTAAATTCCTTACTTCCCTTATTTTTGCATCCATTTAAAAAGGTGGCTTTTGTCTTTCTTGATCCAAAGCTAGGCACAGCTCATTTTATCAACTTTTAGGTATTTTTTTCCTTATTTACTTTTCCTCATTTTCTTACTTCAGTCACTCCAGATTCTCTTCAATCTGGAGACCAATGCAGTTATTCAGTTCTAATGAGAGTCCCATAGTAGTTACCCACACCTTTTGAGGTTCCAATCCATAATCTGAGGTGCTTTCCTACTAGTGACTAGGAAATAGTGAACAGGTGAATGCAGATTGACCAAAGGCAAGAGAAAGCCTTGATTACTGAAGCAGGAAGGCAATCTGAAGAGTCCTACTGAGTCTTTTATAACATTTTTTGCTGTGATTTTTTTTTCTTCTTCAAAGTCTGAAGACAAATGCAGACAAAAAAAAAAAAAGGAGAAAGAAAAAGTGGGGAATAATGTATACATATCAACTTAACTTCACTTGAAGCATATCTGAACAGCTGTCTCCCACATGAAGTGTTATTCTTCTTAGTGATTGCCAAAAAGGGAAAGAAAAGCCAGTGGTATTAATGTATATAGCATTCTAGATTTCCCTGGCACTATAGCAGAACAAAGAAATAAAAAGTGGTACAGAAAAAGAAAAAAAGTTACCCCAAAGCAGGTTGCTTGCCTGCTAACAGAAATGTCAGCAATTTTTCCTGACATAGTCACTTTGAAGAGCAGAGAAGTAAAAGCCGTGGAACACAAGACAAGAAAGATCAAAATGTGTCTGTATCACCAGGATCTTCCTCCTTTTCCTTTACCAACAACCACAGGATATGAATCACATGCACCAGGGCCACCAAGCCCTAACAGCTGATCTCTGCTCTGCTTTCCTGGGAAAGGAGACACTTTCTTCAACTTTTTCTGTCAACGTGTCACACAGGAAAGGAAAGCCATGCACAAACCAAGTCAGTACTTTCCCAGGGACGAAGCTTTTTTACAAAAAGCAAATGTTTTCCTTTGAATTATTACCATCTGAGTTATTTCCATGTTGCAGCTGAAGGCCAGTAGTTTGCAAGTGCAAATACTTGGGGAGAGGCAGAGGGGGACAGGGATCGTTTCCATTTTTGCCAGTGTGTAAATCTTGTTTTCTGCTGGCTGCAGTCACCCTGATGGACTTGGACTCAGTGAAGGCCCCACTGTTTCATGACATGAATATTATTTTGGAGTCCGTAATGTAAATGCTTTCTTACATTCAATACAAGCAAGGCACAAGAGCAAATAGTCTCATTTACTGTCAAGGTGATGTTTAAAATAGCCATTAGATGTGCTACACACAGTTCCAAGCCCCAGAAAGTCTGCAGATGTGTATCTACTGCCTAGGTCTTTCCACTGAAACATATGTAAGTCTCCCTGGACTCATCAACTGTAATGCTTTTGGCACAGCTCTTCATCACCCCATCCTTTTCTGCCTATTTGTATTTTCCATTGTCTGCCCATATCATCTGATCCTGTAAATACAGGGAACCAACTACATTCTGTGATTAAAAACAGGGATACTTTCTCTTGCAGTAAGTAAGGTTATCATGCTCAGAAATGGGCTCTTAATGCAGCATCCCAAATATCTTCCTTGAAAACGTCCTATGGGCCCTAATTATCTCTCTCCAAATAAAAAGGATTGAGTCCAGAGTTTTATATATCTGCTTAGTTTTTGACTGGATTTTGCTGGTGGTTTAAATAAGCATGCTCATTAGCATCTGTCAGCTGCCCAGACTTATTATTTCATTCCTATGTGTTGATTTGACTTTATTAAGACCTACAAGCCTTGATCCTGCCTGAAAGATGGACTCCAGAGCAGATATGCCGCAGCAGTTACAGTCATCTGAACAGGCTACATTAATGCCCACAGTCATGTGAAGTCTGCTGCCCTGCCCAGCAGAAGGTTTTCACCTGCAGATTCTTTTCTTTATTCTATCAGCTGAGTCCACAGCTTCTGACTGTTAGAACACAGTGCCAAAATATTCCTTTTTCTCCAGCTTTTGATGGTAGCTGACTATTTACTTCTTTAGCTTAAAAGGAAGAATGAATTCCCGGAATCTGAAAGAGAAGATTAATACATATAACAATAAAACAAATTAACCAAACGAGCATCATACTGATCTCTTTCTCTGTCCTCTTCTGTCTTCCTTCCTCAACCCTTCCTCCCTTCCTCCCTCCCCAGTGAGAAATACTAATATGCTGTGTAATGTAGGAAAAGTTTGGTGTGTTCCTCATCTGTCCTGGTGCTGGTTGGTTGGAACTGTGGTAGAATTTCTTCCGGAGTTGCTCTCAGTACAGCGGTTTCAGCTTTGCAGACATTTTTGTGGGAGAATGGAGAGAAAATATTCCTGTGACAACCGATCTTTTTGGGGGAGTTGGTGGTTGGGTTTTTTTCCAGCTTAGGAATGAAATTCACAAATAGGTTTTGGTCATGGTTTTGTAATTCTTAAGTTTATAAAGGATTGCTCCTGGGAAACGGTGACAGACTAGTGAGTGAAAGATCTACACTTGGCCCTCCAGGTGATTGTGCAATGGAAATGCTCCCCTAAGAAAGGCTGGCAGAATATGAGATATTCCCTTTCAGATTCTTGTAAAACATCATCAACCCAAAAAATATCAGAGTGCCTTCCATGGACATTAAGTGATAGAACCAATCTTTAGTTTATTCAGTTCTTTCTTTTCCAGTATTTCTGCCCTCCTTTCTTGCTCTGCTCCAGAGGGAGCCTTTTGTTTTCCATCTAGGTCCTGTCAAATGTAGTTATGATGTTTTTCAGTCCAGCTCTTGCCTCCCAAAGCTTTGGGTTCTGCTTATATTGTGAAGAAGGAAGATCATCCCAGACTGCTCCCAGCTGACAGAGGCCTGAGACAGAGCTTGAGGGATATTTGGAAGGGCATGATCCAAAGAAGCATACAGGGACCCTGGTGCTGCTGGGCAGATGGAGGTACCTGATGCCAGGGCCGGTCTGCAGCCTTGCCTTGCCTGCAGCCTGCTCAGAGTTACCTGTGATGGCAACAGATAAACTCTTCTCTGACAGGCAGCAAAAGGGTTCAGTCCATGTCTTGTGCCATAGAAGGGCCAAAGAGGTGAATGCTGCTTCCTCACAAGAAGTAAAAGCAGCTCCCTATCCTTTACAAAGGGTTAGCTGCAATTTAACCACTCATCTTTCCCCAAATGACAAATACTCACCAGGACTGATGAGCTAATTCCAGCCTCAGAAGAATTAGCATCCATATACTTAAGAGAGAAATGCTGAAGCAACAACCTGCTATGCCACTTGGCCTGGGACAATAAGACATCAATAATTTTGTATTTTAAGTCCTTTCACCTAGCAGTGTTTGCAAGCACTGTCCATTAGCCCTCCTCCAGTCCCCCAGTGCCACCTCTAGAAATGATGAAGTAAAATTCAGTTTGAGATCACACTTATTCTTGCATCCAAATCCATCACATATTATAGCCTCTCATGTTAGCACAAACATCCTTTAGAATGAAACTTTCCTATTACCATTTCCATTACAGAATCATTTCATCTGTAATAATTTTCCATCAGAGGCTGGAGAGGAGTCTGCTGCAGCTTTACCTGCTGTTCATACCAGGCACGATTGAGAGATACCATTTTTCTTTGTGTTTGAAACCAACAGGAGGAGGAAAAGGGTCTATAAATACAGACGATCAAGAGTATTTTACATCTAGCAGTATGCTGTGAAGCCCACCTGTAACAAAATAGGAGAGCAGAAGGAGGGGGGGATGCATGAGATTTAGGAAAAATCAGAAGAATTAATCCTTCAGGCTGAACTGCCTCTGTGGAGCACAACTACACAGTCCTGCCGACTCGAAGGGCCATTATTCAAGGGTTAAATGTCACTCAAATCAACCTCATTATGAACTGAGGGATGAGGAGGGGCTCGGGGGAGACACTGCTTTCTTATGCATTTCCAATTGAGCCGCTCTGGCCTGGCGATGACCCGCTGAACAATTTTTAAATTATCTCTGTGCGCTCTGCTTGTTTTGGAAATGCTCTAAATAAAAATAATGGACTGTCTTTTAATAAGTCTCATTGTGAAGATTCCACATATCAAACAACGCAGCGCAGCTTGGAGGCAAGCGACGGGCATGTGTGATCTAGCTGGAAGAGAGACAAATGGTGATGGGAGCAACTCCATCTAGGGACCGCTGACAAGAAAATGGCATTCGCAAACTGACACATCTGTCAGGGTGGAGAATATTGGCACCTGTCACGCAATTTCAGTCATGACTTTTAATAAAGCTGCTTTCCCTTAGGTAAAATTGGAACTTGACTGTAATATTAGCTGCAAGAACGTCTTGTTTTCCCCTTCAGAGCTCTTTTGTACGTGAGACGTTTCAAATGAATCTTAAAGCTGAAGTAATGATGTTTACTACTTCTTTCCTCCCCCACTCCCTTCCCTCTCCAAGTCTGGATTTGAAAGAGATGTTGTGCTGAGGTTTTTTTTTCTTTTGCAAAATGTCTCCCCTTCATCTACCAATACCAGATTTTTTTGTATGTGAGTGTGTATGCGTGCGCGTATGTGTGTGTAGCGCTTTTTCTCTATCACTCTCTCCTTTTTTTTCCCCCTTTCCTCCTCCTTTTCAGCTGGGCTGTTGTTTGAGTGAATTTAGCCTGGGGAAGCATGTATATCATAAAAACTGGGTTGGGATTTGTTGGCTGTCAGTCAATAAATCAGTCAGAGTTTAATTACCAGGCATGTGATGGGAAGCGGTGACAGGCACCAGGTCTGTTGGATAGCATTTCTTATGGGGCAGCCGCTACTAAAAACAAAAAGTTAGAGAGTATGTGTGCGTGAGTAGATGCCGGATGGGAAGGAGGGGGAGAGATGGAGGGGAGGAGGGAGAGAAGTGGAGAAGGAGGAAGGGGGAAAGGAAAAAGTCCTGCAGCTGGAATCTACTATTATGAGGGGCAAAAAAAAAAAAAGTTTTGTGTTCTTAAAACAAAGACTATGAATGTCTGTTGTTTCAGGACAAAAAAATAAGGGTTTAAACTGAAGCATTCTCATGTTTTCCTTGAAATATGTCAGCATGTTCTGAGTGTTGCCTGATGACTGTATTAACTTATGCTGCATTAAAGTGCACCCCTTTGTTTAACACTTACAAACATTTTATCACAAATATTTTTCTAAAAGCAAAGAAAATAACTACAGTTGAGGGAAGACATCGGGGAGATGGGGCTGGAAGGAGCTGAAGAACTATTGTATTACAAAATGACATAATGTGTTAAAGGACCTTTCCCAAAGTGAGAGTAAAGTTTTTTAACAAAATATGAAGGTTATATAACATTCCCAATGAGGAAATCAATAACACCCTTTTTTTTCTCTCTCTCTTTTTTTTTTTTCTTCTTTTTTTTCCCCTCCTTCTTCCCCCCTTTTTGGAGGTTTTCCAGGATGTCTGACCATGGAAATCATGTACAGCTTTTTTTTTTCTTTCTTTTTCAAAGGCAATTCATACTTGACACGGTTTTTATTTTTGACTAGTGATGAGAGATGTCATCTTCTTCCTGTCATATGCCATGATGCATTATGTGGAGATACCGCAGGATGTTTTGACTGAAAAGATGCTCTATTTTCTTTTAACTATTCTCCTGTGGTGTGTCTCAGTGTGTGTTTCAGAAATCTTTTGTCCACTTTAAGGCATTATGGGTAACGCACACAAAAGTCTCTGGCTTGAGGTAGTGTAGCTGCTCCTCTCCTGGCAAAACATTTGTCCATGAACAAGAGGAGCACAAGGGATTTGTGAGAAGGAAAATGTTCAGCAGAAGAAGAGCTAGTTACAAGTAGACTTCAGCTGGTGAAAATTCAGCTGAAAAAACATAATGGTTCAAATTTCATAGAAACGTCTCCACACCAAGAAATGTCAGATTGAATAGGGAACTTTGCTTTATTTAGACATCCAATTTAAAAAGTGCCTTTATTCAAAAATAAAAGAATCAATCTGTTTTGCTCAGTTAGGTGGACTGCCATGCCGACAGCCTGCTTATCTCCTTGTCAGGTTGCTCCACAGCTGCCTCTGTGACTTCATCTATGTGACTCCAGGTGCCCAGCAAGACCTCCGGAGTTCACCTGCAGGACCTCTTCCCATCTACTCTTTAAATTGCTCCTGTCATGTCCAGCTGACTATATGTAAACTTCCTATCATTTCCCCCCTACCTTCTGTCAACTTTTGTCACCACTCTTAAATGGCAAACTCCTTGGAGCAGAAATCTTCCTTCATGAGTGCTTGGCAAGTGCCTAGCATAAAGCAGGGACTACTATAAATGCATAACAGTAACTCTAGACCTTACACTGTGTACATATTCAAAACATATGGGGTGCAATATCCACACGTGGTTTTGTGGAAACCATCTTAACTATGTTCACAGAGGGTTGGAGGGGAAGAAAGTAAGTTGCAGGTAAGAGGGGATACATTTACATGAATATTTGTGTTCAATTAATTTGTGATTATTCCCCTTTTAGTGAGCTTTCCTCTCCCTTTCCTTCTTTTTCCTCTGATTGTGGTCTGGAGATTTTGCAGCAGAGAAAAGCAGTTCTGAAGTTCATGCCTTATTCCCATTAACATGAACCACCAGCAGCAAGGGGTTAATCAGTATGAAAAGGCCTTAGTCTTAAATTTCTTATGCATCTAAAGAAAAAATAAATATACTTCTTTAAATGTTCTCCTTGGAGGTGCTTGCTCCATTCTCTAACCCTGCCCCAGCTATTCTGTAAATCCTGGATCAGATTTTCTTGCAGACTACTGGAAGTTCTCATGGTGTCCTCCCAAGGTTTTTCTAGCATCAGTAAAATTTGTGTAAACAGTGCAATGATTAAACACTTGTTAAACAAACTTCACAGCAGCTGCAGTACCTTGTGGTTGGTAGAAATTCAACTGGGCCCTGCAAGGGATCCCACCAGCTCCTGGCATCAGAACCTCTGAGTTTCACCAGCATGGGACAGCCTCCCTAAATCTCAGTGCCATGTCCAGGCCTGAAGAAAAAGCCAGAAGGACTCTGGTGCCCGATGGCATGTAAGTCTGGCCTTCATTCCAAACGCTCCCCAGCAGCAGTGCACAATATCTGCTTGATACCAGTGATGGCTGGGAAACAGAGAATCAGGAAAACAATTTCATAATTGGTTTAATCTCCTGCTACACACCAAAGCTACTTGGAAACCCACTGGGGTTGATGCCTTAAGGCTCACCTTAATACAGAAATAGTAATGGGACACAGAGCAGATAATCTCTGAAGTTGTAAATCAGAATATGCATACTAAATGAGTCACTCTAGCTACTAATGCAATGTAAGAATGTCAAAGTATTGTAATCTTTGGCAGAGGTCAGCCTACATTAGAACAGCAGCTCAACAGACATAGGATAAATACTTCTTAATAATTTAGGAAAGCTTCTATTTTTGCTGCCAATAATTAACTTTACTCTCCAAACACTTGTCTCTGCCCTGCTGCTCTCCTCCTTGGGTGAGAGTGAGCATTGACCTCTCCAGCATGGAGTTCAGCTTCATCACAGACTCATGTGGAAGCACTGGTAGCATCTCTGCAGGCTTTGCAGGATCATTGCCACTAAGTTTTGTTCATAAATTTTCACACCTCCCATCTTCAGCTTTGAGTTTTGGAGTAAAATGTTTTCAATACAACTTACTTTTTACTAGCTTTAAATCGCAATCAGGAGTTTTCCTGGATTTCTGCAGAAAAATTTTACTGCCCAAGACTACTCAAGCTTCATTTATGAGAAAATCACCCATGCATCTAGATCTCAGAAAATGTTTACTCATGCCAAGTAAGTCCTCAGCTGACCAGACCCATTACAGGTAAGTCTGTGGTGCAAACTAACAGAGTTTGTCACAAGCAGTGGGGAGGTTTGGATGTAGTAATCCAGTCCATGCCTGCCCCTGTAAGACTGAAGAAACTTTCCAAAAGCAGAACTGAACAAGACACCAACTTAGAAGTGGGTAAACTTTCCCTATCGCCCCATTTAACTGCAAATGTTGCTCTCTGTTCTTCTTGACAGCCTGAGGAAAATACACTCCTGGTCTGTTATTTTTCACTTTCCTTTGATACCTACTTGTCATATTCAAAGGAAAAGGAATGTCTGATACACCTTTCATGTGGGCCAAAGTCTTCCTCCTTTAAACAGCTTCCTTTCCTTAAAACAGCTTCAATCTCAGAATATATCTTGCACAGATCTGTGAGCTAAAGGACCTGACCCCTGAACTGAAGTACTGCTGCTGAGAGAGTAGATAAAGGGGCCCAGGTCCCATCTCCCAGATTTTCCTATAACCAAGTGTGTTAATTGATATTTATTTATGGAAGTGTGTGATGGCCTCTAGTGGTGCACACTGTCGGTATACAGAGAAGCATCACAGCTGCTCTGGTTTTTTGAATGACACTGGAAGAAAAGTGTTCTGGATGTACTGACACCGGTATATTGTTGCCATATGAATAACAAGACAGCCTAGTGACGGACAGGCCTGCTCTGTTTATAGCACTCTCCTTCCCCTCTCATCCATGCTCTGAGGAGGAAGGTGCACAGTGTATGCTGGGAGCAAGTGCGGAAATTAATATTTAGCAATGACATACTATCTACTACAGATTTCCTGTGAACATACCACCATGTTCCTGTGTCCAGCATCAGGGAACAACAACAGACTGACTTCATCATGGATTTCTTTTCCTGCTACCCAGCAGACACACATCCTGCTCAGACACAAAAATCTTGATTTGTTTTTTTTCTGCTGTGGAGTTTCCCTTCTCTTTATCACAATACATTGATTGAGTGATCAGATCAATACTATGACAGAAGAACCAAGACTATGGGGCGTTTCCGGCTAGAGAGGAGGTGGACTGAAACTCCACAGCACAAACACACTGAGGCTTCTTGCTGTGAGTTCAGCCTCTACCATTACTACGGTGAATGTGATAGCCATTAACTAATCGTCATCAGAAAAAATATAGCACTCTCTCCCTCCTCCACTGCACACCGAGGCACATACCATATAAACATCATAAAGGACACAGCGAGAGAGAAAAAATGCACTAGAGGCCATACTAAACCACATATAACCCTGATCTGAGAAGAGACTGTTATTCAAACCAGTGAAAGCTTTCATATACTGTATGGCCAGAGAGTCGGATGTTTTCTCAACAGTTTCCTAAGCAATAATACATAGATAAAGAGGCTGGAATCTGCCATCCCCTTTATAACATATGCACGTCTATTTATGAAGACACTTAAGCATGGATTTAGTAAGTCCAAGACAAAGCTCTAGAGGCGGCTGTCTCTTTAAATCCGTCTCCTACCAAGTGAAATTTGTGGCCCTGATGAATGGCAGAGCAGAGTCATCCATAAAAGGGCAGAGGAAAATCACACTCATTTGCATACAGTAATTATTCTCTGAATCAGGCCACCTTTATTGCTGCCAGAAAATCTACTGTCAGCATCGCTCTATAGATCATGTTGGAAAAGCCAGCAGCTGAGTTGCTGGGTGATGGCTTGGGACCTGCTGGCCAGCACCCCAGCCCCAGCCCCAGCCACCCTCACCGCTGGGTCAGGCTGTGCTTCACCTTACTCCTCACCCTGGGTGCCTGTAAGTCCATCTTGGGTCATGTTCTGAACATCTTCAGCAACATAACAGGAGGGTCAATGTTTGCACCCAGATAATACTGAGGTGCTGGGAGCCCCAAGAGATGACTGAGGAGGTTTTCAGCTGCAATCAGACTGGATATTTCTTTCACTTATTTTCCTTCCTATGTGACATCTTTAAAGAAAAAAAAAAAAGAAACACAGGAGTAACACTGTACAGGCATGGTAGCATAACATCACCTTACCAGTGTGCTGCCTATGCTTATGCTCCTGTTTGGCTCTACAGCAGTGAGCACTGGTGGACTAAAAAGAGCAATAGCTGCCTGGTATTTCAGCCTGCTGGCAGGAGAAGTAACAGGGGAAAGGGCACAGCCAGTGGCTGCACAGGCAAAAAACAATGGGAGCCCTGAATCAGAAAATGAGCAAGGGGAGAGATTCTCAGCACAGCACAGGTGAACCTGGTGCCAGTCTCGGGATCCTCTCTCAGATCTTCTCCTGCTGTGATCCAAGCAGAATGGCCACAACACACAGCATAGAAATAGACCTGATTAGGGTGCCCTTGGGTAGCT
The DNA here is from genome assembly GCF_000696875.1 of Nestor notabilis. Lineage (NCBI taxonomy): Eukaryota > Metazoa > Chordata > Aves > Psittaciformes > Psittacidae > Nestor > Nestor notabilis. The sequence continues at coordinate 39,514 of NW_009925778.1, read as the reverse complement.
TTAGGAGCAGCACCTTCCCAACCATGTATGTCTGTCTGATTGCAGTGCTACCAAGGAACTGAAGTCTGTTAGAAGCTCCAGAGCAACTATACCCTTGGCATGAATCCAGTTGTGATCACACTTCTTGTGATACCAAAACCTGACATGCAGAAAATACACACTCCAAGTAATGAATTGTGAAGATGAAAGGAGTTTGGAGCTGGAGGCGGTAACAGCAGCTTTGGTGCCAGTGCTGCAATTTGCAACACTCTGGAGCAGGGCTCCCAGCCACCACACGACAAATGCTCTCCACCACAGAGACAGCTGGGAACAGGGGATCAATTGTTCTCATTCTGCAGAACCTGTCAATTGTTTTGGGAGTGTTTGCACAGCAGTGTGAGCATAGGCCCAAATTCACAATCTCATCTACATTCACATGTCCTGTTCAGGGTGGCTGCAAGTGATCTTTGGGAATCGGTGTGGATGTGGGCTTCCCATGGTGGTGGATGCAAGTACTTCCCAGAGAGGCATTAGTCTATACTCAACACACTCAAAGGCATCATCATTTAGTCAATATTTGGTGGAATACTGAATCCTTCCTTGAAGGAATACAATTTTGTGAGCCACAAGGAAAGCAACAATACGAGACTGAACTAAAAATCTAGGAGTCCTGTATTCAAACGCCATAGCCTATGTCTTCTATTCTGTCTAGGCCTAGAGGCAAAAGGTCTGGGGAATAGGTGGTGACTTCCCAAATGCCATAATAAGGTTCCTTCATCTATTGTTAATGATAAGTTTTGTTCTTTATTATCGGGGGGTACTGCGAACATTTGGTTTGAGAAAATGGAGTAAGAAGTAAACTAGAAACTGTGGGTGAAAATTGTTTTGAAACACAACCCGAACAAATCTAATCCCAATTCTGCTTTAGACAGAGAATTAGCTGATCAAAACTCTGTCTGACCCAACTAATCATTATTTTTACTTGGTTAACTGCAAGCATCCTCAGCTACAGTTTTTTTCTATACTCCTCCCTCAATTAAAAGACAAACTTAGTACCTTTAATCGTAGTTTACTTTGTGATCTAACCAAACACTTTGGGCTTTTAAACAGCCACAAACAGACAAAAACATTCTTGCACCATTTTTTAGTTAAGCCAAAATGGAAAGTTCATGATACATTACAATGGCTTTTCAATGTTCCTGGCAGGTGCTTTCAGCATCATCATACCATCCAGTCATAGAATTGCTGAGGGGCTGCTTAAGTAAAGATGTTTTATAAGCAGCCAAATCTACTGAACTTTTATTGATTTTGTTAACAAACTGTATTATGCTCTGGATCTATAGCAGAAGTTTCAGTCAAACCAGGAATCTCAGTAAGTTAGAGGTGACAGAAAGCTATTTTGAATTAGACAGTATTTGCTGTGCTCAAGTATAGAAAAATTAGCGTTAAAACGTCTGCAACTTACCATGGCTTCAAGAATTTTCATTGGCTAATTTAAAACAGACTGTACTTACAGTCCTGTTTCCAGAGCAGACATCTGTCCATATCAAGTCCACAGTCAGCATCAGCACCAATTTGTTCCTTTGGTACTTCTCTGATTCCTCAGCAAGGGAGTATATAATGCCAGAGGGAGAGATCTAGTCTAAAGAAAATTTCTGCTGACCAGACCACATCCTTCCATGTGCAAGAGATGGGCTTTTCCCTCTATGAAGCCGGCAATAGGGTGTTTTGAAAACATTAAATTATCTTCAGTAAGAAACAGCAAGAAGAGAAAGAAAAGAAAGAGAGAGAAGGGAAGTCAGCATTGCTGAACAGTGATACTTAGCCTTGCCTAAAGCTCTGTCAAAGTACCTGACCCCTGACAAATCTACAGTAAAGTCATTTAAATGATGTAAGGGATATAATTTTTTTTAAGCAAGTGGCACCAGCTTGTGGCTTTGCTGTTTATTGGAAGACGAAGCTGCCAATATCGGCTTGCTCAGATGAGCACGTATAAAACCACACTGATATATACGTTTGCATTCCTCTTCGGGTAAAAATTTGTCAGAGGAGAAAGGCATTAAACCTGCCACCTCAGATAAAAATCAGATGTTTGATTTCAAAGAGAAGAAAACAAACACTTCACTATAGGCTCCATTAACCCCTTGAGTACCCCACGGAAACTGTGGGACAGGACGGGCAGCCAGTGTTGCTTGCGCTGCCCGTGACACCGCTGCCTCGCAGCCACTGAGTTTCCTTGAGGAACATGACATTCCATGCTATTTCTTCCCCTCCCTTAAAAACCTATAGCAATATACTTTGCAATTAGTTACAGGACACTTCTTTCCTTGTCATTTAGTGTTTTCTGCTATTAACTGCAGAGGTAAATGTAGAGGTAACATTTTCTATAATGTACCCTGTTACAAATATCTTTATTTAACAGAATAGGAGATATTATGAAAATATCTACCATAGCCATACTCCTTGCCCCTTTCTTTCCTGTGCCTGCTTTGTATCCTGTCTCTCTGGCATTTGCAAAGCAGAGTGCATCGGCTGCCTGCAGAAAGTGGTGCCGTTCAAAGCAGAAACTAGGTTAGGTATTTGTTTATGTCCTAGTGCCACTGCTGGGTCTACTTTTTTTTAAAACATACTTTCAGAGTATCTGAAGGAGAAGCAGTGCTTGGGTCCTCTCCACTAAAATGAGCAACCTAGGGTATTTTGGAAATCTCCCTCTGTTATTTCTCTGACAACAAGAAGTTGCCCTTTTTTGTCTATACTCCTTTCCCCCTTAGCCATATGTCCATGCTACAGCTGTTGAAAATATCCACTGGAGAGGCACTGCACCCTGAACTAAAAGTCTGTGGCAAATCTACCTATTTTAATACCTGTAAGCAAGCTGAATCCTCCCCATAGCTAACTGGCTTAGAGTGAAGTGAATAAACTTTATTGAAGAAAAAAAGAGATAAGTAGAAATAGCAGAAATCAACCTCCTGTTTTTAAACACCTTAATGCATAAGTCAGGTTGAATCATACAAAAGAGGGGTGTAATAAGAAATGCTAATATATACTTTCATCTGGAAAATCTGATCCATGCAAGACTGGGAATGTAACTATGAGGCAAACTTTTATGGTCTCCAGTTCGAGGCAGACCGTGTGGAACATTTGGAAGCATGTGAGATCATGCCACGCAAGTGTTTGCTATATTAATCAAGCAGCACAATAGTTGCCTGGATACCCACATCATTTCATCAGCTGTGGTGGCCTGTTACCAGTTTTCAGAAAATGAAATGTGACCCCTGAGGACTGTAATTGGGTGAGTATAGTAATTTAGGAATGTTCAGGGGATCTGGAAAATCTGTCCAGCCAATTCGCTTATAGCCAGCCATGGCAGAAGGGCATTTCAGCACCGAAGAATCATGCACAGTGACTGTTATCAGTGCTGATACCCAGAACCTTCCCTTCGCCTGTTTGCTGTTCAGTGCCAGTTACGATGAACTCCAGAGTCCTAATGAGCCTAGAGATAATTTTGTTTAATGAAGGATTAAGGCTGTGCCTTAGAATACTTGAAGAAAGGGGTGAAAAAAAAATAAAATCCAGCTCTGTGCTGGCAGAAACTGTGGTGCATTTGCAATATAAACTGCTGTATCCTCTTACACAGGATATTTGTTGTGATACAACTTGAAACATAAAGGGCAGTGATCTCATATTTTAGCACAGGAGGCAAAAGCCCTTCGGGATTCATCCAAGCTTGTGGCATTTAGTTTAACCCAGTGTAACCTGATGCAGTTTTGAGGCAGGTAAACTGTGTGTGTGCTTTAATTACATCTGGGCTATGTAACTAGTCCAAAGTTCGGGTCAATAGAGTGATGAATTCTCTAGCCATGCAATCTTTAATACCGGCTGGGCTGGTTATTAATTATATTTATTTGTACTGTTAAACACCTATATAATTTGTAGCTTTGATCATTTGTTTTTTAAAAGCTCAGAAATGTTCACACACTTTAATCAATTCATTTTCTTGGGGTAATAAACTTATTGTGAGCTATTTTCATAATTTATACAGGGTGCAATTGTTTACAGATCTCTTACTTATTCTAACAGGTTGTCAGGCTTCCTATTTCTGTGGCAGTAGATTGCATTTGATGCATGATATAGGAATACTAAAGGGCAGAAGAAGACCATAAACTGCCTTTTATCATATACTGCCTTTTAATCCCTGAAATACAGAATCATCAGCTTAATCCTTCCAGTCTACTCAAGAGTGGTCTGCTATAACCCTGGAACTGGGATAGAGGACAAAAGAAGGTACAAAGCCAGAACTTGTGCTAATGTAAATCAGTACACTTCCACTGACTTCAGAGATAACATTTTTGACGCAAGCTGAGGTTATCCCCCAGATTGTTCAGCTCAATGTTGTCGATAAAAAAGGTGGGCTTCTCAGAGTCTATTATACAGGTCAAACACCAGTAGCACATTATTCAGGGGTAAACCAAACCATCTGCACTGTTCTGAACACTGTAAGATGTTGTAATAAGGTTATAAAAATTTAATATGCTTTTCTTTGGAAACCTTCTCTAAGGTTTTTTTCTAAACTCTCTCAAGCAAGTGAATCCTCCATATTGTATGAAGACAGCAAAGGTGGCTATATTCCATGTTTTGGTTAGTACTCATCTAAGAAGCTTCCTTCAAGATGGTTTTGGACCGCTACTGTTAGGGTTGTTAGGAGGATTTCAATTGTTCCTTTGAGTGTTGCCACTCAGCTGGCAAATGCTCCAGCAAGCATGGCTGGACATTCTAATTCTGCTGCCAGAAATTACATCCTTCTATGATAATTCCAGCTGCAGTCTATGTCCTATTGCCATTCCCTTGGCAAGTTACCCAGGAAATTTGTAGTTGGTTATCTTAAGGGTAGACATCTTCAAAAGAGTTAGTATCAGGCTGTGGAGATGCTTCAAGTGCAACTTTTCAAAGTGAAAAGTTGCTTCTTCTCATTCAAGGCTCACAGATGGCATTCAAGTGGGAATTCAGCAGTACACTGATACTGTACATGATTAGCAGTGTGGCTGTAGGATGAGAACGGTTATATATCGGAAGAATTTAAGATGACAAATTTGCATGTAAAACAAACAGCTCTTGTCAAAAGAAAGAAATCAGTGAAGAACTGTCCACCTGATGACAGGTTGCCTAGCCTATCCATGACAGTAAACACAACTTTAAATCATCTATGACAGTGTATTTTAGATCTTTGGAACATATTAATAAAAATTACTGAAGAATTTGTATGAAACTTCTTGTGGGTGAGCCTCCTGAGAAACAGCTGGGGAATAGAAAACTTGCCTCTTTAAGTGATTTTGTAAATATTCTCAGCTTCCATACTGTGTGCTACTTTATTGATATACCCTCACTCCAGAAGGCAGATTTCACTGCAACAAGCCTTTCTTACCCCTAAGAAAAAACAGAAAAAACTGAAACAAGAGTATGGGTGCATAATACATGGCTCCTCTGAGGCAGACATTCCTACAGTTATTCAGAGGTTTCTGCAAAACAATATTTAGAATTCTCTGTATTGGAGAAGAAAAAGTCTAAACTTGAAACATCTCTCTCCTCACTTCTATGCACCAAGGACATTACAGCCTTGAAGCATGGCACTCCAAAAGTGAAGAAAATATTATATGGGTAACAACAGCAACAAAATCCTAGAAGCTACAAAAACTTATGCTGATAAATAAGTACTTCTATTAACATAGTACCCAAAATAAAAAAGCTCATAGAAATATGATAGTGGAGGGGTGGGGAGGGAAGAGAAGATATATTACATTGCATTAGGAGCCAGGTAAAAAAGAAAAAATCCTGATGATTTTGTGATTTCACTTTTTTTCTTCTTCAGGTAAACTTGCAATGAAGAGGCTGTAGTCTTGAAAAATTTGCTTTTCATAACAATGCTCTGAACCTTTTCAGTTTAGCCAGTGATTTACTTATGAACTGTTTGCTGAATGTGCTGGATACTTGTGAGTCAATATTTGCACAGATTATTTGATCCCCCCCAAATCATATGGTATCATATTAGCAGCTTCATGCAAGACCTCCATGGAATGACATAAATTAGAAATGGTTTCCTAAAAATGCTTGTAGGCAGAAAAAAAATCACCATCTTGAATGTTTGCAAGAAAAAAATGGCCACAGATTCATGGATCTTAAAAAGTTTTGCAATGACTTTTTGAGATACATTTTCCTTTATTTAGACATATATAGGTTGTCATCACTTTAGTTAAAAGTAGCAGTTCTTGTTGAGTATATGTTGTGAGAACAAATTTCTAAGTCATAAAACTATGCAACCCAAAGCAAATTAAGGTTTCTTCCCACTTACACTATACAATAATATAACTTTCCAAATGCTAATTGGAAACCAGATTTTTAGATGTTTACTTTAAGCATTTTAATAGGCCTGATTTTCAAAAATCATTGCACTCTTAAAGTCAGATCCTTTGTAAAAGCTCTAAGTGTCAAAGTGTAACTGCATAGAAAAATACTATTCAGTTCTGTAAATAGTACCGTTCAATCTTATGGTGATTCATTACTAGCAGCCTGTGTTTTCCCTTTGTTTATGTAAGTATAAATAGATATGTATATGTCTGTGTGATTGTGTATGTATGTGCATATTTGTGTGTTGGGAATATATATAAAATGAATTTTGTGACTGACAGAATTTGGTTATCAGAAAAAGATGCTCAACTGGTCACAGAGAAGTTTGATGTGGTGAGACTTTCTCACAAGGCCTTGTCAATACAAGAACAATATTAAATATACAAAAGATATCAAGGATCAGAAAAGCTTCCTAAGTGAAGCCATCCAGGTCCTTGCTATTCTTGACCAATATGTCTTGGATTTCTGTTCATAAATGCATTGACTTTCATCTTAAACCCAGTTACATTTCTGATTAGTGTCTGTTCAGAGCCTCATCTCTCTAATGACTAGAAATCTTCTGAAAATATCTGGGTGATGTTTATTTATGTGTAGATTTATATTAATTTGTTCTAGTCTCAACACCTTTAACATACGTATCTTGATCCTCTTTGAAGCATGCATAACAAATCCATACAGAAAGGAATGGATTCCCCATACACTGCAGGGAAACTCTGAGCAATACAATGCAATGATATCCTTCCACACGTGGACAACACAGAAATATCTAAATTAATAAGAATAATATAATCACTAATGGACTAACCTGGTGATTTTCTTAAACTAATTTGCCCTTCTTGAGAGCAAATAATCCCTTTGCTATCCCCCACAAAGTCCCTTTGTATGGAGGTGATGCCAGCAGACAGTAAGAAATGATTGTCCACCTTGTTTGTGCCATAAGGCTATGTGAACCTCAGCCAAGAAAGAGAGGTGAAACCTCCATCCTTGCTCCATTCCAGCTGGCTCTTATGTCTGCAGTACATTGATCCTCTGATGGGTTCCTCAAAGCTCTCGCTTCATCTCCCTATCTTAGTCACTTTGGTCTGTTCTAATAATATTTTGCTCAGAATTTCCTTAGCAGCCTGCCAGACTGCAGGATCCCATACTTAAGAACATTCCCTTTCTGTGCCCTGACAAATGTCCTTCCAGTTTGTCTGCAGCTAGAGCAACACGCTCACCCAGGGGCCAGCCAATCCTGTCACCATTCTCTGTTCCAGACCATCCAGCAGTTTGGGTAGGTTGCCATTTTATATTGACTCTTACTCCTTCACAGAAATCCATTGAGTGCAAAGACAGGCCTATTTCCTGTCATTCAGATGCATCCAGACCAAGCTAAAATGCTCTCTAGCTTTCTTACTGCATCTCCTTCCAATGTCTACTTTCACCAAGCCTGGATCACCAGCAGATTCTGCAGGATAAACAACAAATAATGAATAAAAACAGTACTTTAAATGTTATGGTAGCTAAATTTCTGGACATCAGAATCTCACACTTGTGACATTTCAGAATTTAAGGAAATATAAATTGAGGAAGGAAGTGGTAAACAAGAAGCACTTTGATTGTTTAAGCCCATAACACCAGAGAACTTTTAATGTGATTCTTTGGCCAGACTAGCATCATTCAGAGAGTAATCT
>NW_009925778.1:0-31429 GCF_000696875.1 Nestor notabilis | reverse complement strand
CCTGCTGAATTTGTTTGGCCATAACTGGGGTGGAAGTTTCCTCTTTTCCAGATGTGGACAAATTACCAGAGAAGTGAATTCACCACAGACCATAAAGTATTCCCCTCCCTTCTTTAGTGTCACCTCTGATACGATCGGGCTAACTAATTCACTCTGAACATCCATTATTACACTGATGAGGTCTGACTGGCTGCCCTTACTGATTGACAAGAAAAAATGAGCCTTCTGAATATGGTTCTAATCTATATTCCAGACAACGACACACACACACACACACAAAGGGAAGAGGAAAAAATTTATTCTGTCTCTTTAAATTTTAGAAATTACAACAATTATGGCTCCAGGTTTTTAATTTTCAATTTACAGATGTGCTGAAGTACACTGAGTCACTTGACCTCTCTAAGAAGCAGTCTTGTCCTAGCATCCTCATAGGTATCTGTGTCCATCTGGCAGAGATATTGTAATTCAAATCTCAAACTACAACTGACTGCTGAGCTGTGAGCTCTGCTGCTTTCATGCGCCCTGTCATTTCCCCCTCCCTAACTTCAAAAGACTTAGAAAAATGCAAAGGGAGCAATATCATATGGTGAATTCTGTTTATGTGGCATGGTTTAGTCATCCTTATTTACATCACCCTGCCACCTAAACGGACCTATTCACAATGCATAGCTGTCACTCAGGCTGAACCTTAGATTACTGTTAATGTTTGCAAAGGGATGGTTATGCAACACTACACAACAGTACATCAAATACAGAGCCCAAGGCCAATAAAACTCAGTCCAAACTGACCTAAGGACTCTCAGACTTCTGCCATGCATACTGATGCATCTGATTACACTAGACACAAGAATATAACTAATATCTTATTGAAAAAAAAGGCCAACTTATTTTCACCCAGGCTGTCGTTTCTCTCTCATGTTGTCACATACACCATGTGCCCAGCCTCTATGAAAAGCAGTCAGGCCAGGTTTGCTTGCAATTAGAAGAATGTATCTTTTTTAATTTCTGTCTGAAGTCACCATAGCAATCTTATAGACAGGGAAGCTTCTGAGCAGTGGAGTGAAGGACAGGAGATTTAATGAGCAAAGAAGCATCAATAGAAGAGCAGCTTACCCCACAGATAGGAGACAAAAATGAAAAGTTTTAAATCAAATTTATTATCATTTAGCTGAAGCCCTGGTCTGATTTTCTATCACAATGCCATTCAGTCTCATTTCCTTATGCGCCTCCCAACAAGCACAGCCATCAACAAGAAGTGATACAATGGATGGCCTGGAGCAAGTCGAGGCAGTTCCTGGACTGAAAAACCCAAAGCTGACACAGGCAGTGAAGCATGCCAGAAGGAGGCATATTTCCAAAGTTAAATTGTCCTTCATAGTGCCCAGAACTGTCCCCGGAGGCTGCTGGCAGCAAGGAGGAGCCAGGGGACAGCTCTACCACGTGGGTCAGGACCTGACTGGTACACCTCCATCCTCCAAAACTACGTGAGAAACAAAAGTGCAATACTTATTACTGGCCACAGGAGAGGATTAGGGAGCTGGGTTTTGTTTGTTCCTTTACAAATACCCAGGCAAACTCTCTAAACTGCTGATTCACCCAGTCCTGTGATACTCATCACAACAAACTCCAATGGTCTGTTGAATCCAGAATTCAAAAGGGAGTCTTCTTCCTTCACAGCCATCCTCGGCAGCAATAAAGGATGAGTGGTGACATCAAGCACAACTCTGCAGCCTGACTGCTTTCTAAGGGCCCTGTCCAGATACCAGCTGGGACTTACGAAATTAAGTCTTGCTGATGATGCTTAAGAAGAAAGAATCTGTGGAGGGTTTTCCAGCAAGTGTTGTGCATTATCCTATATACTTTATTTCAGTTTTGAATGAAAACTTGTGTGTGGTGCAACTAAGGCAAAAAACTCTTTAAAAAACTCTTACACAGTCCTAGCTTAGCTAATCTGTCCTTTCTACTTCAGACTGAGACCTACAAGCACCTTCCCACTCAAAGAGGCCACTGCTACTTTTCCACATGAGATGGTTTCTGAAAATGCTAATGTACAGAAGTTAAGAGACTCACAGCTGTGTATTCTGAGCACACAGAAAAGTTACGTTGGTGATGGCAGACTGACGAGCTAAAGGGGGAATAATAATAAAAATGCTCACAAACGAGTCTTATTCTAGCGTATTACACATAGGCAGGGTATACTTCTATGATCCATCCCATATTCTTGCAAAATCAGTCTGGCATAGGGGGATTAGAAGATACATAAAAGGTCAAATCCTCAGCTGTCATAAACCCAAGTTGTGGCAGTCCACCCTAAACGTGGAGCTGGCCCCAGGCAAACCCACTAGACAACAACACGATAGATTTCCAGAAACACAAGTCCAGTGTAAAAACACAATTGCATTGCAGAAGTGGAGAAGGAAGAAGTGACTACATGGAATAAGAGCACAGGGCTACAAAGCAGAGCAGGGGACAGCAGAACAAGCAGCAGGAAATACTCAGTAATTTTGACACTGTCACCACAAAGACCTTTCTAGGCAGTTATTTATCAGACACTCAGAACTGCATTGTTGTTAATAAGTTATTACTTACATATCAATAAACTGAGACAACCAGGTAATTACTTAAATAGGCGATTCCCTTCCTCCCGCCCTTACTCCTTTCTTCAAAGAGATTTTAATGTGAAAGCCATCTTCTATGTCTCTGTGCAGTAATATACACTTGAGCTTTCAAGCCCATGTGTCATAGAATATAAGAAAAAAGCAACCAAATAATAGAGAGCTGTAATTCCACTGATGGTTTCTGGTGATAAGAAAAGCTGCAGTGGCACAGCTCGAAAGGGTTTGTCACCATAACTCCAGGATCAAATTTCCTCATATTACAGAAAGATGGCAGAAAGGGTCTGCAAAGGAGACTCAAGGAGACATGTAATAAATGCCATGAAAAGAGCAATTCTTTCTGGTAGAAAAGCTTTAACACGGTTACAAAGTGCGTAATCGTGGAAGTGCTGAGTGACTTCTCTCCGCCTTGAACTTCAGCAGGATGTGCGGTGCTCAGCACCCCCTCAGCAGAGGCTCAGCGCTTCAGGGAATCAGGTCCAGAAGCGGGAGGAAAAATCATTTTCAGAACTACTCATGGCAAGACATAAATTCCTACCTAATAAGATAAATCAGGTTTTATTTAAGCATTGGCATACAGAAGAAAGAGATCCCAGACAGGGCGATATATTTAAAACAATTCATTCATTTTCTCTTCCAGAGTGGAATCCAATGTAAGAGCCATTTTGAGAGGTTGAGAGGTATTTAACTAGCTTGTACTAGCTTTCTGCATGGGGTGAATCATACCATTCACAAAATACTTCATTCATGTGAAGGGCCACAGCTCAGGCAAATTAAAGACAAATAGCATCAGAACATGCAAGATCAAAACCATTCTAACATGAAGATCACATCTGAAAGAGTAGCTTTTGGAGGGAAGGAGGTAGGGTATGAAGGAAATGGTCCTAAGGGTGTCAAATTCCTTCTGGGTCTTCCCACAACCAGCATTCAAAATACATGCAAATTCCTTTACAGTGAAGCAGGATGCTCCAGGGAAGTCAGAAGTCCAGCCTGAGCAAAGCTTATCTCTTTTCCTACTGTCTTTGGAGTGTTGGAACAAGCAATTTTTGTGCTGCCTTCAGATCTGCATTTGCTTTCTTCATTGGTCTTTAGATAGCTGGTAAGTACATCCGTTTATGACTTAGCAGCTGTATCATGAAATTCAAGGCAGCATCCATGCCCGAAAAGTCAAGGCAACGAACTTGGAGGAAGTGCATACATGGGTCTTACCCTCAAACTGCCATGGTACACAAGACATCTATGAACATTTCATATTATATTCACTATGCTGTACTGCTTCAAGAAGCCATAACTACGAGGTATCCTAATAAAAAAAATGCAAACCCAGAAGGATTTGAAAAAGGAAAAAAAAAAAAAATCACAAACTTTGTCACATTGCAATTTTGGTTACAGAATCAAAGTCAGTGAGTATGTGTAAATTGTTTTTGAAGAGCAGTCTTAGAAGAAGCCATAAGAATTGAGATTCCAGGTCTCTGGGCCTCTCATGAGTCGCCCATAAGGCAGCCATCATGATTAGAGCGAGCTGATACCCATTACAGTTTCCTGAGTATGCCAGCAAATGATGTTTTCACACAAACTTGAAATAGTCTAGACTCACTCAAAACGTGGCCCAGTGAAGCTGTGTCTAAACTAGGGAATATCTGTTTCCTAGTTATAAGCTATGTTGTAACACCACTGCAAAGCAAGAGCTGGGCGCACACTCTGTGCCATCTCCATTTACTCCTTCCCAAAAAGGAAGTGAGTTTGGAGAATGACCTAGACAGCCAGCAAGGTCTAGGGTCTAAGTTCACAAAACAATATCTGCAAGACCAACAAAAGATCAACAATAGGAAAGCTGCATAAATTAATCTTGATAAGCTTGATTGGGAAGAATCCTGTTGAATCCCATAGGAATCTACATCATTCTTTCTGCTAGGGTCTGCCTTGGACAGGCATGGGGAACTGTCTGAAGTTGGGATCACAGGGCTCATCCAAACACTCCTAGTTTCTTGGCCATTCAGACCACATGAGTGTTCCTAGTCTTTATTATGAGAATTGGAGTATTCCTGGTTTTTCTCTTTCTTTTTACGAAAGCTCCTTTGTTTCATTCCCCACCCCCCATCATATTCTGAGTATTTCTCTGACTCATAGCAGCTCTGTATCATAGCCCTGTTACTCATCAGTAGAGGGCTGTACCTCAAGCTAATTAAAATATGCTGCATGTCCTCCTCTATCTTGAAATGCTAGTGTGACTTACGGATACTGGAAATCCATCTTCAGGAGTCACACCTCATTTTCTGGTAATGAGCTGTAGGGTCCATGCAGTGAACTGCCTCTTAGTGATTGCTAAGGTGCTAACTTTAAAAAATCCAGTACTCCCTATAAAATCACACAGTTGTAAATAGAGAACCTTTCCCACTGAGCTATCTTCATAAATGAAGTTGCTGCTGCAAGCTTTTCCAAGAACTCGTGGTCCCACATGCTGTAGTTAAAATGGGATAATGATTTACAGTGTATGAAATAACCTCCTAAAGCTGAACTTTTGGGATTGCACAAGGGACTGTTCATCCACATTCCAGGTTTGATTGCTCAGAATTTATCTTAATTAGAAAGGGTTCAATTAGAGTGAAGAGAAAGGGACTGAGAGAGTGAGAGTGAGCAATATTAGAACTCTACACTGAATGAATGACAGTGACATAATGCCACCAAGCAACGAACATGTTGTGGCACAGCATTTAAGTAGACCCCATTCTTCAGGCAGATCTGAAAGGTTTGCTTGGTTCTGCTGTCTCTTGCAGGTAGCGCAACGGGTAAAGAGGCAGAGATATGCTCTGCAGACACAGCTTTATTGTTGCTTGAGTAAGTACAGCTATTTAAGCAACAAGACTCCACAAGGTAAGAGTGACACTGCGCAATAAAAGCATGCCTGTGGTGCACTGTGACTGAGGATTAGAAAAATAAAAACTCCTTAACTATCCAGCTTGAGCAGGGATAAAACACATCATACCATGTTTTTCTCAAACAGAGTCAGAAAGCTCCCCCAAAAAAGGTCTAATGATGACATGGTCTCATCCAGCCTCTCCATTGACTTACTGTCTCAATAGTTCTTTCTTTTCACATTATTGATCTAAAAATGTGTGATTCACTGGATGCTACAGACACAAAGCTCAGATACCAAAGAGCCTACAAACATCCTGGACACAGAGCAGTGAAGTCACAGAGCAGTGGGTAGAGAACAGGAGGAAAAGACACAGATGTAACAGTGAGATCATTCAGTTACTCATCACAGGAACACACTCATGATGTCAGAATGTTTTTTACAAAATGTAACTGGGTGAAGCAGAAAAGAAACTCTTCTACATTGCTGTAGAAAAGTATTTTGAGGCTTTCTTCAGCGGTATAAGCACACAGCACTACACCTCACTGGCAACATCACCTGAGCAGTGTGTACCAGCTGGCCTTTAACAGTACCCCCAAAGTGTGTGGGACAGACTGGGAACAGCTGGTGCCGTCCTCATTATTTCCATGGCAGCTGAGGATTCTCTTGCACTCCAAGAATCCTCAGCTGCTGCTTTTACCCTCCCTCCCCTTTTTTTGCAGGAGGGTATATATTTCCTTTGAAGAAGCAACGGGGGCCTATAAATTAGACTGACTTCTCCCTGCAACTGTTTCTACTCCATTTTTCTGCATTCATTTACTCTTGACTTATCTTTCAGTAGCAACTCACGAGAACAGCACTGCTAACTAGGGATGTATTTGTTCATCTACTTAAGAGGAAAACTTCCCTTCTCACCGCAGTTCTAAACAGGATACCACAGCGGATTTGCCATGACCATAAATGTGGGCCAGGGCCACGTGCAAAGACAGGGAACCTTGATGGGACTCCATCCTTGTGTCTAAAAACAAGCAAATGCAGAAGAACATGACCATGGTGAAGCAGAGGGGAATATGGGCTGGGACAGAGATTATCTCTTCTTCTCACACCAGAAAATAGGCGTTCAAAGCACCAAAACATGATACACTGTCCATGGCTTTGTGGGGGAGGCAGTACATTTGATTCAAGTCCCTCCAGCTAACAAAACTCACAGGCTCACAGAGAAATTTTCTAATAAATATCTGAAATTAAAGCTCCATTGCTGACAGCAAAATTACAATTTACAGTTTAAAGACTCGTTCAATTACAGTTACCCAGAGACAAAGATGACAAGAAAAAGAAAATAAATCTGGAAAGAAGAGGAAGGACTTCAAATTTGCATTAAATCTTAATCCAATAATCTGCCTTTAATTACCCATTGCAGACTCCTTCCTAAAGTGATCAGTTTTGCCTCAGATCTCCAAATCTTTTGGCCCAAAGCCAAAAGGATAAGTGCTTTATCACTTGAGGCTGGAAGAGCATCTGTGTCTGCAGGCTCAGTGAGAACATTTATAGCTGGTATGCTTGGCTGCCATTGTGGATTTGGTTTAATCCACTGAGAGTCCTTTTACATCTATGACTGTGTTTCATGCTTTGAACCAGTGGTAAGATTTTACTGGATTACTCCATTTCTCAGGACAGAAAGAGTATTGTTCTTTAGCCAGCTTCTGAAAGTTCACACTTTGGCCTGTCTGCGTTTTATTTCTATTTGGGTACCCTTTGTCTGATACTGGAAAACTCACCAGTGTTAAAAAATTTAGTAGAGGCACAGGAGAAACATGGATGCCTACTTTGGGCATTTTTAGGTTTTTTATGTCCTAGCCATCTGATATATTAGTATTGGTTAAAGATTTGGCAGAAGAAAAAAAGGTAGTCTCTTCATTGTCTTCTCTTTCATAGTAACACAGGTAGTGTTATTTTGTCTTGGCTCTCCTCCTCACCCTGGCTGCTGCCCCTGTTCTGCCTGCACTTACCCATATCTGATCTCCTTTCCTCAACATCTCAAAATGCGAAATTTTTCACTCCAGTTGAAGCTTTCTCCTCAGTCCCACTGGTTGCCAGTGGTTGTCTTGCCACCAACAGGATCTTACTCTTTAAATGACTCTTCTAGGCTGGACAAGGAGCAAAAGGCTTTGTCATACTTCAAACCAAGGTGACTAGATTCAACCTCCATAGCAGAGGAATCCAGGGCCATTTTGTAGCATGGTTCTGGTGGTATGAAGACAGGTCTGAAAAGTATCAGTGTGTGGGTAGGCAGGCAAGGACCTTGTTACTCCTTGCGAGGATATGTCTTTCCCATATCGATATAGACCCTGTGGGAATCCCAGCTGCAGAAGCCAGAAAAGCCACCTCAACATAGAATCATAGAATAGTTAGGGTTGGAAAGGACCTTAAGATCATCTAGTTCCAACCCCCCTGCCATGGGCAGGGACACCTCACACTAGACCACGTTGCCCAAGGCTCTGATCAACATGGCCTTGAACACTGCCAGGGATGAAGCATCTACTGCTTCTTAGGGCAACTTGTTGCAGTGCCTCACCACCCTCACAGTAAAGAACTTCTTCCTTATATCTAACCTGAACTTCCCCTGTTTAAGTTTAAAGCCATTACCCCTTGTCCTTCCACTACAGTCTCTAATGAAGAGTCCTTCTCTAGTGTCCTTGTAGGCCCCCTTCAGATACTGGAAGGCTGCTATGAGGTCTTTATGAAGCCTTCTCTTCTTCAGGCTGAACAGCCCTAATTTTCTCAGCCTGTCAAATGTAAGGGAGCTATGGAGACTCTCCCTTTAGGGAAAAAATCTGAAAACAGTAACACTACTTCGTGCTGGGAATCCTTGCAAGATATGCTCAAACAGCAGTCTGTTGTAAAAGCGTCACTCACTAAGATGCCAGAAACCTACGTTTATTGGATCAAATCACACATGTCTGAATAACAATTCCAACAATTATAGTCCTGTCCCGTCTCTCTCTGTTGACACCAGCAGTTAATGCCATAGGCTGCTTTCTCCCCCCTCTGTTGATAAATCAAGGAAACATAAAAACTGCTGTCATCAAGATGTTACCGGCACACAAACCACAAAGTTAAGATGGGAATTTACCAAACTCTAGGACGGGCTGGGGCAGAGGGGCATCCTTTAATAACCATTGTCTCAGAATGGTCAATGCCTGTTTCTACGCAGACCAATTTCTACAGCCTCAGAACAGATGCTGGCGACAGGCAATTAATTGTGGTTGAAATAAGAATTGGTAGGACTGGAGGAAAATAGTTTCTGCTCTCTACTGTGCTACTACCTTCTGCATTGCCTCTGTTCAAGAGTTTGCTTTGTACAAAGAGCAGTGATAACATTTACCCATTTAACACAGGTAAACGTGGCAAGTCTGATTTGCATGTGTATATATACTTCTTTTAGTGTATGCTTTTCCTTTCATACCACCTATAGAGCCTTTAGTGCTGACAAAAACCAGAATCAGTATTTGTGAAATACTGAGATCCCAAACTCAGTAGATGTTATACGGAAAAATCACAAACTGTATTTACACTGCTATGTGGATACTGATGACAGCAACGAATCAATTAATCTTTCACATTTCATAATATTTATAAACTAACAGCACAGTTCTTGAGGTTTTCCATCTATAAATCACAGAACAAGTGGTAACAAAGGTAGTTTGTTACAGAAGATTTGCTAGCATACCAAGTAAATTCAGAGCAAAAGATGTCCTTTCCTAACTGGGTCTCCTCTGGCAAAGGAGATCTACATCCTTACTTCAGCAAATATGTTGTCCAAAAAAAAGAGGCACTGATTGCAAACTATCTCTTATTGTTAAATTTCTTCTCAGTGGTAAAAGACTTTCTACCAGTAACCTCTGATGAAACAGCGTATGCTCTAATTAAATCAAGGCAAACACAAGCTTTTCAATTGAACTGGCTTTCACCTGCTGTTTTTTGCTCTCCTTTGACCATCAATGTGCCTGCAGTATTTTCCACATCCAAGTCTGAAGCACCTCCTGCCTATGTTGTTTGATCAAGTTTCACAGGTATCTCTCTTCTTTTCACTTCCCTTTTCCAGTGCATCTGGGCACTACCAAATGCATTTGGTATTCAAGTCCAAATATTAATGAATTTTCAAGGTTATTATTTTATTGAGGTAAGGCATATGTTCATATCCAATGTACTGAATGCCACACTAATACTCAAGAAGCAGCATGAATTGGTCTGACCATGGATGTGATGCAAGAAACATTCTGAAGAAATTAATCATCACAGAAGATACTTGAGACTCAATGCTAATACGAATCAGTAGTAACATTTTTCTCAGTCAACAGATGCACACTGAAATAAGATCAACAGAGATGAGATAACAATTGAATCGTGGTAATACACATGCAAGTTATAGCACAATTTCTTAAACCTAGTGCTATTTGTCTCCCAGGGTAGAGCAGACGTACTTTCTGAGTATCCTGACTTGAGGGATGTTTCTAAGAAAGGACATGGGTTATATTGTGAGTGCTGTAAAAAGAACTATAGTGCAAAGCACTGTAGCATGCAGAGGGTAGTACTAGAACATACTGTTATGGTTCGCTGTACCTGTAAAATTCATGAAATTATTGGCTTCTTTCAGCTGCAGTACAGTACTTTTACAGTAATTTGTCACTCTGTTTTCAGCAGGGATAATGGACCATGTCTTTTTCTAGGAGCACATATTTGGCCACTGGCAGCTCTTTATATTTGCCATGAGTTCCCCAGTAGCTACATGTTCCCCCTCGCCCTCCCTCCACAGGACATTGCAGGCAATAATAGATCTGTTGGATTAACGTTTCTTTACCAGAAGTTAATGGCATCTGTGATGATTAGTGTTAATTGGCCTGGCTGTGTCAAGTGTGCCCATACTGTTCCTTTCAGTATGCTATTCCTCCACTTCTGCCTGCACACAATAATGTGACATCACTAAAGCCAAAATCAGCTAGAAAAATACCATAGCCATCGCTCCTCCCTATCTTACCTGACACTGCTTAATATCATCATTTTTATATGGCCAGCATCTAGGAGTCCAGTAATAACCTTTTCTATAGCTGGAGATAAATGGGATGTAAAAATGAATGAAAAGGAAGATCAGGGAAAAAGCCCCTTCTGACCTGAGGGCTGATATTTTTCAGCTTTAATGTTCTCTTCTACCTACACCATAACATCAGTGATGAAACTACTCTTTTCCATCTTATTTGAAAACCCTAACATGCTATTGGCATTATTTTCCATGAGAAATGGCAAGTCATTAGAATTAGGAAGGAAATTGTTTTCCTGTCTAGTGACACGTTGTGAGATTTTAAAATTTTTCTGTTCTGCAGGTCAACAAACCCAAAACATTTCCACACTCCTCATGAGAAAAAGGAGGGTGATTTTTACTCCAGAAGAGCCAATGATGTGGAGACTTGGCATCCTTCTAACATACAGTAACATGGGCAGCAGGGACTGAACCTCTTCCCCTCACAACCCCTTTTAAAGATATATTCTCCACATGACAAAGTCTTTCCCTCACTTTTCGATCTGGATTTTGACCACACGTGTGGTCATCCTGACGTTAAAAATGAGGCAGCCCCCCTACCCCCAGCAGGCATTTTTCACAAAGCATTTTAAATTTGCCTAACCATCACTTTTATAAGAATTCTTCTGTGAAGTATGATGCAATGCAGCACTCCAGAGCCAGAAAGCACATAGTTGTTCTGGAAAAGATATCTGATTTCAAGGCCAAGTCCTTTCCTCCCAAGGTAGGTATAATTTGCACACTTTCCAGAACCAATGGAGCTAAGCACATGTTTCAGAAGGGAAAGGAAAAATTTTATTTAAAGTAACAATGTAACAATGAAAAATATTCCTAAATGCAAATAATACCTTTATTTTAACTGCCTGATGTCTAAAAAAATTTAAAAAAATAAAAAAAAGCAAAAACCAAAAAAAAACCAAAACCAAAACAAACAATAAGAACCCCAACACAAAATTCAACCCCAAATGGTCATCATGTTGAAGCTTATACGATGGTAGAACTTTCCCGACTTGTTTTTGCCACTGTTCTTAAATACAAATATTGTCTTTCAACCTGCCCTGGGTTATTCAGATGTTTAAAGATGAATGTGCCAAAAAATAAATATTCCAAAGCACTTTCCTGAAGTCAGATTTATTTTACCAATTCAGGAAAGGGTGAAGATTCATGTCAATCAGGTGGTGAAGTTGCCAGGCTTAGGTGCTATATACAGCCATGGGAGAAAGACGGGCTCCCTCAGAGCTCCCAACTTCATCTTCTATACTGGAGGCATCTCTCTTTTTCCATGAATTAAAGTGGAAGCCATGGGAAAGTAGTCCCTAGGTTTGGTACCTGAATTACTCATCTATGGTTGTGTTATGCATAATCCTCTTGGTCTTGTTTTAAAGATAACATTTGTCTCTTATTTCTGCTAATTCCAGTAATTAGGTAATTCTGCTCGCATTTCCAGGAATAATACTTGCTAACTGTTGTTGCAAAACATTAAGGAATAGATGAAATTAGTAAAAGTCTTGCCTGTCTGCAAGCACTAGGACATCCAGCACTGTGTTCAGCAGTTTGCATGTTCTAAAAATCCTTTTTTAAGCATAATGCAGGCCAAAGTCTTCAACCATCACCTGATGAACTCAGCAAATACATTCCGATTGCCAGCAAGAGGCTTTTGCTACACAGGTGGCTGCTCAACACACAGCCCAGTCATCAGATGCACCCTCCCACTCCTGATTATTTCACATGGAAGAGAAACCCACTTGGTGCACAGAAATGACAAGAAAAGCAGAAGTAGCCATTGTAGATACCATGTTCATAAATGTTTCCTGTGCTTAATTCTTCTCATTTATCTAAATTCAAGTTGAAATTTCCAAGACTTAGACTTTGAGCCCTAGTCACTGTCAAAGTGGTCACTGTCTGGATGTAAAGCTCTTTTTATGTCTATCTGAGCTCTAAAGTAACACATTTCAGCAAAATCATGAAGGCGTAAAAATTGGTAACATTGTTGTAAAACTTTCTGGACCAGCTTTGAAGCCATGAAGTCTGAAGGAGAAAAGTTGAAATGGATCAAAGGAATGAGCCCCTTTGGGAAGCATGTAAGAATGTCTTGGTAAAAAACAGCCCTGATGATGCTAAATGCCACCCTTTACAGCAAATTCACAACCTACAGTCTTCAGAGTTCCTCTCTTTTGCTTGTTAAAAATTCCACACACAAGCAAAGTTGCCCTATACAGGCATGTGTTGCTAGGCTGTATTTACAATAAAAAGGAGCTGAAGCAAAGGGCACTAAGTCATATAATCACACTTACTTTGCAATATCTGTAGCAAAGAGATACCCCACATCACCAGAAAGAGGTCTTTCAGGTACCAGCTGCTGTGTAACCATAGCTGAGAACTACGTCTGTAGTATTTTCCTGTGACTGGACTGCAGCAATACCATTATCAGCAAGCTGCCAGGTGGCAGTGGATTTTGTCCCACTTGCTCCTTACGAGCTCTGAATTTCTTGGTTTTCTCTTAACAGGACTATGACATAAAATCTTGCAGCTCTTGTAACTGGGCAGTTAAAAACCTATATACTTTGACTTTGTTCAAAGTCCTTGAGCCATTCTTTAACTCCATAAGAACATGAGCAACTTGTCATTTTAATTATTAAGTGAAAGGACAATAGTGTGTTTAGTGGGGTTGATTGATAGCATTTCCATAGCAGTAGTCTGCAACACTGACCACTACAGCTTATCTACAGGCATCTTGCCTTCTCACAGATATATACAAAAGCTTACCTCATTATCAAGGATGCTTTTCTATGATGTTTACCTGTATGTGGCATGTCTCATACCCTCCCCCATCTAAAAGCAATACTGGTGGCCCTGCTATAAGCTGTGCAGATGTTTCTACCACATTATTGCAGCTTTATATTTGCAAGAGCCTTCTTAGAACAGATGTTCTTTCTGTGTGTATATACCATACTTCCCACTGCAAACACTTTTACAACACAAACAGCAGATTGCCTTGCTTCTGTCGTTCAGATCAAGAGAGATTAAATGCCTCATCCTAATGATGTTGGGGTTTTTTCCAGGGTGCTTAATGTCTTCTCTTCCTTTATCACTTGTCTTGATTTCTTCAGGTATTCCTCAGGCTTTCCATCTCTTAGTTTACTCTGAAGGGTCTCCCTAAAAATATCCTCTTCCTGAATCTCCTTTACTGCTTTCATCCTCTTTGAATCCCTTCCACTGTATCCACCTCCTTTTATAAAAGCCACTCTGCCTTTTTTAGCTCTGCTCAAAGAGGACCTAATTTAAATGACAATGTCTTGTCTTGGGTAAGACTCAGTATAAATTGGTGAATATGATTCCTGCAAATTGTGTAATAGAAGCCAATAATCCAACAATGACAGCTCAAAGATGGTAGTTCTTCAAGGAGCCAAAGGTATCTCCTGTCTTTATCAAGACAAAAGGTTTTTTGAAAGGTTTGTGTTGGCTGAATATTGCGAAAACATGATCTGAACACACTGATCCCTCTGATTTTTAATTGAACTCCTGATTTTAAGTGGTATAATTTGTACAGAGTCTTGTAAAATTATAACATTGCATAGATATTTGGCCTCTTTCACAGTGATTTTTGATTACTTTCAAAGGACACTTTGTCTATGACTATTTATGATTAAAAATTATCTGTTCCTTAGCTTGTAGCTTCCCTCATAAGACATTTGTCAATATTATAAACAGCAATAAGATATATTTTATAGCAATTGCAAAAAGTAGCAATTGCCATTTACTAGTATGTCATGAAGAGGTAGCGGTGCGGAGATCTCTGATGCCACAGCCGGTTTTCCTTGAATGCTTGATCTGGACTTTTTAGAGGTAACTGAAGTATCCTTATGGCAACTTGCACAATATAGATGTGATAGCATGCTGAGAGCAGCTTCTTTGAATCACTCCCAGCTTCAAAGTCATGGAAGATGTCACTTGTGCTCTGTAATCTCCTCAAACACAAACTCCATCTGACTCCTAATATCTATGATAAAAATCCTACCCTTTGATGCTTTACTATAATTTCTATTAAATCCTTTAAAATCACCCTATATCTAGCTTTTCAGTTGACCATATTGCTCCATTTTACTCACATAGTTTTCCTCTGCATCCTTTCTGCTGTAGTTTTCTTCCACTCAAACACCACTCCACTGAGAAATACTCTGCCATCTCATTGTATTTCTTTTGGTTCTCATATTACAACTTCTCTCTTACTCCTTACACAGATGGACTAAATAGCTATTTGGCTTGTCCAGTTTCAGCTTCATGGATACAACATTAGATGGCTGGCACTTACTATGCAGGCAGTCTTTGCAGGTTTTGCAGCTAAAAGCTGTACTTGCAAATGGTAGTCATACAGCCTAAAAATTATCTTAGGCTCCACTGACAATAAAATAAGATTATAGTCATTTTGGATAAAAGAATGAAATTACAATAGGTTGAAACCACCACTAAGGGTTTCATGAAAAGCTTAGTAATTCCCTCCTTTGCCCTTTAAGCACGGCAAAATTCATAATCAATTTCTATTTGTTTGGAAATCATTGATTTCCATGTCTGGTAGTCTATGAAACTTTAGACAGCTGATTACAATTACTTTGGAAACAGTAATCTTGGCACAAATAATTTTTTATCATTTTCAGGGGTTTTTCTTGTTCACAAGTGAAATCTAGCCATTCTTTGAAAGTAGCCATATATCAGTGAAATAGTAATAAAGTCTAGCTGTAAAATTTTCTCTCTCCAATTTTTATAAACCAGTTCTATTACCTCTTATTAATGCATTATAAATACAATCCATGCTACACCCATCTACTTTAAGATTATGACTTTGTAAAATGCACATGGCCATTTAAAGACCTTGTGTTTCAAAAGACTGGGATACACTCTTGTCAGTTCTTGGAGTTTTATCATGACTGTTGCTGTTCATTTGATGTTTGTCCTCAAAATTCTGAATCCAATTGAAAAGGAAGAATCTCTGTGCCTACTTCAAAGGTAAATATTTGTAAGGAGAAATTAGAAGGCATGCATACAGAGCTCAAAAACCTGTAAATGGGTTATTGCTTTTCTTTTTTTGCAGTCACATGATTTGTAACTTAACTGAGTTTTGCAGACAAGATCAACTAATGAGTTTTGAGGGGTGGGTTGTTGTGGATTTTGCTTTGTTTTGTTTTGAAACTGTTGAGGCTGACAGCAATGGCTTATCTAACATTATTACTGCCTTATTATTATGCCCTGAAAAGTCATGCAGCTTATTCAAAAGGCAGAATGGATCTGCGAAATAGCTCGGAGGAGCTCCCAACACCATTTAATCTAGCACTCCCCAGAGCTAAGCATTAACACTAGTTAAAATTCTTTTCAGGAACAGCAGTTGGGAAGAGGGTGTGTGAAAATTGAGGAAAAATATATTTCTACTGCCATCCTCTCTGCATCATGGCCATACAGCTCATTAGCACCTACCACGGGCTTGCTCAGTTCCCTTCCAAGATGTCCTGTGTGGGCTGCTGCACTTAGGAGCAACACATGAGTGCAGGTCTGCAATTACTGCTCAGTTTGATCATGTCTTAAGATGATTCTCCATACTGATATTAGCAACATAACTATGGGTTCCCCACTGTTCAAGGCAGTTCTACTGAGCTAGACCCATAATGGAGACTTTTAAATGTGAAAATTAGTCTTTGGCAAACAAGAAATAGTTGCTAGATTCAGGTAAATACAATGGCATTCCACAAGAGGGTCATCATATTACTTACTCTTAACATTTAACTATTATTTCTGCAGATTCAGGTAGATCTTACCACTCGTTAGCATTTAAGAGCTAAGATGTAACTGGTTTTAACCTTTTTCTCCCCCTGAAGAAAAAAACCAAAATAATCAGATGGCACAAGTCTGGTAGTTCACAGAATTCACATTTGAGCAGTAGTTATATTTCACTGACAATAAAGGAAGCCTCACCTAACTCATAACTTGGCGTTTCAAAGATGTCACCGATATTACAGAGGTTTCTAACACTTTTTCAGAAGAATATACTTTTATGGAAGTATGTGAAGGAAAGTGCACAAAATCTCACATTTTCTTAGCCCGAGTTCCTTCTGAGCCATACTCATCCACCATCTCAGTTCTGTCAAGCAAAAGAGACTGAGCCGCATCTCCTCTATATAGTGCTTCCTTTCCTATCCCAGATTTCCCAGATCCTGTTTCACTAAGAGATAGGTGTTCTTGTATTTTTCAGAAGGAAGACAGCAGATTGAATTACATTTACAGTCTACTATGTCCACATAAAACCGGAGAAAACCATTTACTTATATGGAATAAAACAGTATTTACTAAGAAAAACAAAGAACAGGACCTACTACATATCAAGAGCTTCAGTTTGCTCAAATACTGTAACGGGATTGATGAATTGGAAATATTTCTTCATTATGACATATTTCTAGGGCACCAATATTAAGAAATCGAAGTTCTGATGTGACACTACAAGCTCTGTGAAATCACACAACTTAGTGCCCAGATTTTGAACACAATACATGAAGACATAAATATATATTGAAATACTAGTGGAAAAAAGTGCAGTGTACTTTCAGTACTACTGTGCTTCATTTTCTTACTAATTTAGGAGAACTTAAGCTTCAAGGATGGAACAGATACTGCATGGAACCACCTAATCTAGAAAACTGTTTTACCTGGATAAGGTTTTTTTGTTTGTTTGGGAGTTTGGGTTTTTGGTGTTTTTTGTTTGGTTTGTGTTGTGGGTTTTTTTCAAAGCTAGAAGGATACGGAGCAGCTGCCTAAAGCAGAAATGCTACAAAACTCATTAGCTGTAGTAAAATTAAGTTAGTGCTCTCCAGATAATCCTAAATTATTATCCATGAATCTTTGTACAACACTGTTCCACATCTATTTCCCTTTCACACATATTATTTCTGCCTTTGGACTGCTGTTTGGTGCCTTTCAGAAAATCCATGGCTGAGTCACTGAATGAGCATGATTCCTGTGATAAAAGATTGAGATAATTTTTATCCCCCAACCCCAGCTGCATGAAATGCGTCTTTTGTAGTCCTGTGTTAAAACAGGGGACCAAATTCTCCCATGTCTCCTATTCCAGCCAGTTATTTACACCTGCATGAAAAGGTTCCAGTCCTTGCCTACAGTCAATGAATTCAGAGCACAGCTAAAGAGGGAAAGTGCTGAGATGGTTTATTTTTCAGCAACCCAATTATAGTGGGTGCTAATTGCAGGGGTCCAAATGGCCCATAGAGCAGAAATGGCAGCCATAGCTCAGCAGAGCACTGGGAATTCTTACTTCTACTCCCTTGTCTAATATGGCAGAAGCTAGGAGAAATTTAAGGATCTTTTTAGGAGGCCAGACCAATGATCTAATTGCCACTGATGTCCTCCAATTCTTAGACCTCTGGCATCTCCACTGCTTTCAGAGTTCTGCTCTGCAGAACTGAAGCTTCAAGGACTTTCCCTAATAAACTGCAGGAGGATCTTTACATCCTCCTCAATACATAGGAGAAGTGTGAGAAGATAATGGAGTATTTACATAATTTCATGCTTTTGGCCTTTTTCATTCTTTCCTGCGAAGTGGGCCAGCTACAACACCGCACAAAGGTAACATCTGATGTCTAGTCTATAACCAAAATTGAGGCAGCTTGTTCCGTCAGAAGCCCTGCAACACTTCCAAGCTAGATGCTTCATATGTGATAAGGAAGACAATTGGACACTTGAGTTAGAGCTTGCAGTTAACTTTGCTGTACTGATGAACTCCCAAATTCTTCCATTCACCTTCAGCACTCTTTTAACCAAACATGTGTAGGTAGCCAAAAAATATTTTCTCAAAGTGTTATTTTAATTTGAAAATGGTTTCTCATAAACAAGTCCTTTGTATTCGTTTTCTTTTGCTTGAAAAAAAAGCTGAGAGGAATACTTGGTTTTCAAGAAACTGAGTTGGGAAACCCAGTCAAATTCAAGACAAGCAACAGCTGAGCACCTACAGGCAGTCTCAGAACACACCATCTGATTAATTTGGAACCAATCCGGATAGCTTTCAGAGAATATATACTGAACTATCTTCAGTCATGAGAACAGAAAAGTGAAGGGAGAGGAAGCTTTCAAGGAAAATAATAAGAGAAAAAAATTGATCAGAGAATCTTCTGTCAAAAATATTTCCCTCTGTAAAATATGATTAATCAAACCAAAAATAGCCTGTGAAGGGGAAAAACTTAATTTTAAGAAATCTCATCAATTATCACTTTAAAATATTTTCAAATTTTCTTCTTTTTATTTTAGCTGTGATCGGGTCAGGAAAGACTTCTCAAAGCTTTGTTTGCCATTGCTATCTGGGCGCTGTATGGCCCTGAGAAACAGGCAGAAAGAATAACCAAATAAATGTACAAGTGTCTTTGAAGGCGACTTTTACGTCTCTTTCACTACACTTCTCTGTGACATCATGCAGAGTAAAATATCAGACATTTACATTAATTGACTAGTAGAGACCACTTGCATCCACAAAGATGGTACCAAATGAGGTAATGGCAGCACAAAGTTCCAAGCACCTTCTTCTCAAAGATCTACTACTCACCACTGTCAGTAACAAAATCCTAGGTTAGATAAATGCCTCCATGAAGCAGAGACACTAAAAGAAGTATTTGACAGTAGCGTTTCCTTGAGACATTCCTGTGGAAGATCTTGCAGAGTTTCTTTTTGAAGTTTCTGCAAAAATGAAGACATTGGTCCATCTCTGCTTCTCACTGAGAATCATTGCTTCTGAAGTAGTGCTAAACCATCTGTGCCAGGTGGCATCCCTGAAGTTTATTGTCATAATGCTAGAGAACATATTTTAGTCCATATTGCACCCAACCAAGATGGCAGATTGTTTTTCAGTGTCTCACAAAATGGCCTCTGTACATAATCCCTGCTTTTTCCCCACTTTCTGTCTGCAAAAGCTATGCTGTATGTCATAACATCAATAAACTTGGTACATCACCAGAAAGCCATAGTTCCCAATCTTTGTTTCACGTTCAACATGTTGCCCGCAAGACTTTCTGATATTGTTTATGGATACAGTAAATTAAAAACTTAGAACCAAGGCCAACAGAGAGAGTAAACCTGTCTGCAAAATGCAAGTTGCTCAGTATTGTTCCTCCTGGGAACACTGTTCCAGAGCAATGTGCAAATATTCTCAGCAAATCATAGCTTAAATATCAGTTTGTTTGCCAAGTAATTCTCCTAACTCCCTGCTTACAGCCATGAGAAAACATTTTATTTATTAATTATTATTTGTAATTTGGGAAAACAAATGGCTATATTCCCAGTCAGTCAACTCTCCTATCTGCATATGTGCATTCCAGGAACACAAGCTTTACCACTAGCTTAAAAAGGCATTTTTTTTTCCCTGGGATCCTTCATTAAAACATTAGGAGCACATTACTGCTTAGCAGGTGCACACACCCCATAGCCAAATGTTACTTGTTAACCATGGTGCGACATTATATGGCAATAAATGCCTAGGTATTAATCACATGTTTTGATTTGTATCCAAAATGTGATCTGTGCGCCTGATTTCTAAGTCTGTATGTTAAGCTAACAAGGAAGACTGAAGGAATTCTGTCCACACAAGCTGAATCACTTTCTGTCAGGTAGTGGGTGTAGCTGTGAGCAGACAGGGCAGTCCTGGAAGAGCTACTAGAATCAACCACACCAACAATAGGGAAGAGAAGGGAAACAGAAGTCATCTTTGACAGATTCAACCAAATTCTTTCCCTTACTGAGGGAAAAAATACAAGGACAGTTCACAGCAGGGTCCTGAGGGTGAGAAAAAATAAAAGCAAACAACCATCCCAGACCCAATCTCCTTTTAAGTAAAAGGACAGAGGTGTTCCCACTAGAAGCAAAGGTCTTCCATTCTATTCAAAACAGGGCATGTCAATAATATAGCTGTCTGTTGGTACTTAGATGATAATTTATATATGATCCCAAGAGGGGACATAGCTAAGGCTGGCAGAAGGTCTGTCATTCAGTTTCACTAAGTTTCTGCAGTGTTATTTATTCTACTAAAACCCCTTTTGCTGCTGTGTGGGTCAACACTAGAAATTTTGCTGTCATTGCTATACCACCTGATAGAGTGGTGACACCTTGAAACTTCTGAGTTGCTTATCTGTGTTGATGAAAACACGTATTATAGATCACAAATCAAGCACATCATCTCACATGGGACATGTACATATGGGGGAAGAGCACTAAACAAAGCTGCAGACAAGGAAAAGGAGAAAGCCCATAGAAGGATGTTGGCTTTCCAAGCAACTGTGATTTGGTTGTCTTCTCTAACTGCAGGAGAAAGTCCCATATGATCTGGCCAGTAGAAAAGCTTAGGAACAGATAAGGGTACCTAGATGGATTTTTGCAAAATCCTCCCTTCTTCAGGCTTCTCTTGAACTTCCTAATTCATACTTTGCCCTAAGGACTGTGTTGTCAAGGTCATGGGTGGAAACAGGTAACAGCAGTGCTTTCATCCCATTTGCACATACAACTTGGTAGATTACTGGCGATTGAAGCCCAAATCAAGAAAGGAAAAAAAGCACAGGATTCCATCCCAAAAGAAATAGCTGAGACAATTGCTACAAAACACCTGAAACAGAATGAAAGTCCAGTCTCACAGAAATATCCAAAGACTAAACTCCATCTCACTCCATAAAGTCTCCTAACTTTACGAACGAGTCACTGCCACTATATTCCTCATCTTCCCCTAGCATGCAGAATCCTCTCTACTGGTACTGATTTTACCTTTGCCTCACATTTTCAATGACATGCGTAACTTATACAAGGCAGGAACACTGTCTCTGGTCTGAGATGTTAACCAAGAGAAGGCATAACATACGTAAGATATGTTATGTCCTTCAACCTTGACTTTCTTCATGCTGACATTCACTTTCTTTCATAGTTTTCAAATCCCATTAAGCAAACCACAATAATCAATTATGGTTGGTTTACGAATTTTTTTGTCTTTGACCTCCCTTTTGTGTATGTGTTGCTTCCTATTAGCTAATGCCACACAATTAATTTCTTCTTGATATTCCTTTTGTGCTCAACAAGTGGTCATAGCTGTGGCTAACCCATCTTTTCAATGTAAACCTCCTTGCTCTAACATGGGAATGAAATCACTACAGATCTATTATTTCTCGGAACAGGATATTTCATTTGCATAAAATATTCTGCACTTGACACAGTGCCAGGAAGAAACACCTAATGTCCATTCTTCATTGCTCTCTTGCTGTGGCCTCAGGAACAGAAGGAATCACCATGTTAGACTCGCACCTATTACTCCCGAGTTCCTCACTTCTTAGTCCCACCTCTGATTTACACTCCCATGACTCTTTGAGAGCCCTGTCAAGGCAGTGACCAAGATAATGGACAAAAGGGAATTTCTTACATGATGTAATTTCACATTAAACAGGATGGTTCACAGATTGTAATAGAAGGTCAACGGCAGATATTATAACCCCTAAATTGGTTGGGAAAAAAATGGTTATTTGAATCAAAACTTAAATAAAGCTTTATATGAGCCAAGGTAGCTGAAGGGAAGTGTCTCCCTGTGTGTCAGTGACATGCCTGGTCTAATAACCTCAAAGGAAGGCAGATCCCATCCTTGTTCATTTTCATAGCATTGGGATTTACTGGCAGGGAATGGCACTAACACTGTCTTCAAATGTACAATATCTCTTTTTACTTTTAAGTTGGATGGCTATATTCCAAAGTAAAAAAAAATTATCTAAATGTCATTAGTCCAATGGGAATGCAGAAAATGTACATTTTGGAGACAGATCAACCTGTTAAGCAAGAAAAGGAGACCAAGAAGAAATTAATTAATTGAATGGATTCGTGAGTCCCTCATTTGTTACTAATAAAGCACTGAAGAAGAAAGTGTTCGGGAGACACAGTTGTTCACCTTGGATTAGTATGCAAAAAGAAAATTCACCCCACTGAAGACAGCTATCAAGGCCTATAGCACAGCTTTATATACTGAGTTATGGATGTTATAATACATGGCAGACTCAACATTGTCTATGTATACTTTGCCTAAGGATTAATTTCATTTAAAAAAAAAAAAGAAAAAAGAAAAAATCAAAACCCAACAAGGAACATTTTAGAGAAGAGAGCTGATTTAATGCAATGTATAGCATTTAGTCACTAATGGACTTTTACTTATTCCAAAGATAACCAAGACCATAAAGGGTTTTAAGTCATTCTTAACATTATTTTCATGCACTTCAAAGGCAATCAGTCTTTTAAAGTTATTCGTATATTTCTCCGTATTACAGAGCTATATGCATCTTATAATGTTACACAATTACATATGCATGCTACCTTCTGCTTTCATGGGCAGTAGTGCCCTGTGGTAGTGACAACCACAGTTCTAGCTTTTCCCTGTTCAGAAATTAAATATCTTCTGATTCAGCTCTTCTTTTTACGTTCTTTGTGTTTTGTGGATATATTGTATAATTTCTAGCATTCTGTTTGGATTTTTGTACCTATTACCAAATATTACCAAAATTAATTAGAATTTAACCTTTGTATGATGCAGTTAAAACCTGTTCCTACATAATGATGTCCATTTGCAAGATCTGTTGCAGTCCATCCTCTGAAAACTACAGAAGTTATAATTTATTGTTTTGCTAAGAAGTACTTCAGTTACTTGTAATGTCCAGGGGATGAAACCCGCTCTCGAACACGAGGCCAGCACAAGGTCTAAAAAGTGCGTAAGCTCATTTTGAGGATATAAGTGTTATCAAAGTGGTTACACGGGACTAGTACTCCGCACAGGAGAGAAGTTGACCCTGTGTGAACACTTCAGGAAATAACACCAGGTTCTGATTTTCCCCCAACTTTCAGCAACTACACTAATAACTCTATCCAGCCGTTACAGTCATACTACAGCCCAGAACTGTTTCGTTTTGTCTGAGTAATCGCAGAAGAGTAAAAACACTCTAGATTATGGTAGAAGCTCAAGTCATCAGAAATACCTCCCAATAATTTTAGGGTCACGATTGTTCAAAAGGAAATACACCCTCACGGCAATTTTAGATAAAGGAAAGAAGTGGTAGATTCATCTAATCCACTTCTACTAAAGCTTTAAAGACTACTCTGCTTTTTGCCTTTGCTTGAAACCAGATCTCCCGAATACCCCCCCATTGACATGTGCTGTGACTGGTTAGGACCAAGCCTGATAGTCTAGAAAAGTACTTTTTTGTCAGTGAGTAAGCCCTGGCAGTATTAGGTTGCAAAAGGTAGAAAAAGAAGGGGGAAAGAGGTTTTTTCCAGCATGGAAAAATCCCAGAAGCTTCATTACATCTGTTTACTGCTTTATTCCTGAATTTCTGAAACACTGGCAGATTTAAAGAAGGGCCAGATAGTATTGGAAGAGATCCTGAATAGTCAGTACTAGTTTAGTCAGGCCACAAAGCCTTGCCAGATTTGCTCCTCCCTCAGAAATTTCTGAATCTATATTTAAACATCCTTGATCTGGCCACAAGGGACATGATAGGGCTGACAGCAAGGGAAGAGGGGCAAGGAGGAAATTAGGGCTTCCAACAGAAGGGGGGGTGGGACAGTACTTCTAGAAAATCTGGGCTCTTTGGACATAATTGTCTGGCAGTGTGTAGGTATTACTAAAACCCAGGATTATTTCCAACACTACATCATCATATCCACTACTGCTGCCTGCCAGTGTGTTAGTAGTAAATCTGAAGAGCCAGGAAAATAAGTGGAGCCTGTCTGCCTGCAATGAGGGTCTGGCCTCCACTCTGTAGCAGTCAATGCCTTTCTCAGAGAATTAAATTATCTGCTAAATATCTAAAATATTCCTGGGAGAATAAATGATCTTTGCTTAATTTCTGGGGGTGGAAGGTGGGAGAAGACTGGGATTTGAAGAGGAGAACAACTAGAGGTATAAATGGAAGGTACAGCACTCCTGGAAATGGAAGACCTGGTTGGCATCACTATCCTGGCTTCATCGGAAGCCAGTTTTAACCTGGCAATGCTGCACATTTTGTGGTTTTCTTTTTCCCCTGGCATAACAAAATTGCTGTAGGACTTGAGGGAAAGTCTTTTCATTTGTTTCTCTCTGAGGCTGCCACACACACATTGAAACCTTAGGGGTGGGAAAACCAGTTCTCTTCACCCAGCCCCTAGATAGAATTGCCTGTAGGACGAATGCTCAGGAAGACAATGAAGCAACACACAAGTACAACCTCTGGTGGGTATTTTGTAAAGAGGAGAAAACAAAGCTCAGACAGAAGGCAAGTCCACAGGCTTGTCAGTTCAAATAGGAGATCCAATACTTTCTAAGTCTGGCTTCCGAGCAAAGAGTTTTCTGATATTTAACAAGAGGCATTTTGCCATCTGACCATGAGCTCTCTATTGCATAGGAGCATCACAGGTGAAAAGACAGACTGGGAGAAACTTACCCAAACGAGAGCCTACCCTTGGCATTTCAGCTGACTCTTCATGAGAAACTGCTAATTCAGTGTTGGAAAAAGTTAAACCCCTCAACATTTTTTATTTTTTTTATACGCAATCTTTGCACTTCTGTTTTTCCAGCTGAGGCTAAGATTTTGAGTCCCCATATACAAAGTATAATTACAATCCAAGCGGAAAGAGAAATTCTCTTAGAAAGAAATCCCTATACATTTTAATATCTACTAACGGACAGTGGGCATAAGCCACTGTTATGATGGGAGGGATGGGAAGTTCATTAGGGTGCAGTTGGAGTTGTTCTACAGGGCAAGTGGGACCATACTATGACATCATTTGATACAACAGCAAACTCTATAACATACTAGCTATAGGTGCTGATAACTGCAGGTGCCTCATTGCTGATCCAAGTGGTTACCTCCCTAGAACCCAGTTAACAAGAGAGAGTCCTATCTTTTCAAACCATCTATCCTTCATGTACGGGCTTTGGCTGGGATAAAGACAATTTTCTTCATACTAGTGGCTGTGGTGCTTCTTTTGGACTTAGGAGAACAGTGTTGATAACACACTGACATGTTAGCTATTGTTGAGCAATGCTTACACAGCACCAAGGCCTTTCCTTCTTCTCACATTACCCTACCAGAGAATAGGCTGATGGGGATGCACAAGAAGTTGGAAGGAGACTCAACCTGGACAGTTGTCATAAACTGTTCAAAGGGATATGGGTATTCCATACCATATGATGTTTAGCTCAGCAATAAAAGCTGGGGGAGAAGTTTGCCAAAGCTGCCACTAATCAGGGACTGTCTGGGCATCTGTCAGCTAGTGGAGAGCGATTATGGGTGGTTTTGCATCCCTCATTTTTCTTAGTTTTGCTTTTCTTTTGTTTGTTTTTTTGTTTGTTTGTTTGCTTGTTTGTTTGTGTTTTGGTTTGGGGTTTTTGTTGTTGTTCTTGTTGTTTCTTTTGTTTTTTTTTTTTAAAACTGTCCTTATCTCAACCCATGAGTTTTCACACTTGTACCTTTCCAATCCTATCTGTCATCTTACTGGGGCTACTGTGAGCAAGCAGCTGTGTGGGGCTAAACTGCCCACCAGGGTTAATCCACAAGATGTGATGAGGTCTGTCACATTTCACTGTGCTGACCAGAACACTCCGAAGGGAGCCCCTTGAGGCAAGGACCAGCTTCCTCACTCTAACTGTCACTATACAGCACTGTCCCCATTATTCAGACCAGGATGCCCATGACGTCATTCAGTTTCCATGCTCAGTTTGTCCTCATTCTTTTTCATCTGTTGGCACACTGAGATCCTCTTTCATCTGAAACAGCTTTTCTTCCATATTGGTGTTTCTCCTCCCTCACACAGGAAATAATTTTGTTTCTTGATCTCTATTTAAAGGCCAAGCAAGCCAAGCTCTTCTAGCTTTCTCTCACTACATGTGTTTTGTGTGCTCCTGATCATCCTGGTAGCCATCCTCTGAACTCTGTATTCATTTTTCTTGAATATGAGAGGCCACAAACGCATGCAAGACTCTGGATGAAGTTATCTGCCTGCATACCCCTATGAAAGCTAATAAAATAATACATGCAGGATTTTTTACCTCAGTAAAAATCATAGCAGTGAAAAATCAGTTCTTTCATATTTCTTCTTCTTAGTATGACTAATTTTTTTCTATGTGAATGATGGCAGGCATAAGAAAAAAAGTAGGTGACTGAAACCTGGAACTACAAGGAAGGTTTTTAATAAGTATTTTGCTTGGTATAATTACAGTGGGTATTAACTAACAGTTATACTTCCTCATAGAAAAAAAAATAATGTTTTGAATAAGCTTAAAATAGAACTTTCCATGGAGAACGTGTTATTCAGAGAACAGAGCAGGATTCTTAGGAATTTTGTAAGTCTTCAGAGAAGAGACTCCCAAGAAAGTTATGAGATAAATGGCTTGTGGAGAATGAAAACTTCATGCCAGTTCCCTGCAATTGAAGCTTAATAAAGCCTTTTTGAGGGGTCTCTATCAACAGACCTAAAGATAAGTCTGATTTTCAGAGAAAAGCACTAACACATCCCACAGATGTGTAAACATCTATTCAGCCCCTTAACACATCATATTACCATTTATTAGTATGCAACCATATGACATGAATAGGAAAATTTTTACCCCTCTTACAAAACCTCAGATTTGCAAAATGTTTCAGCTTCACTATAAGAAGAAAGCCAAGAATGTCTCAACTCCTGCATTAAAAAAACCCCAACAACTAAACAAACAACAAACCAACAAAACCCAACAACAAAACAAAAAACCTCTCACAATCTACACCGACCCCACATGTCCCAGCTGGAGAATTCATCCAAGAGGTGGCTGAGCTGGTTCTAGTCCTTATTCTCTCTTAACATAGTGCAAGAGCAAGGAACTAAGGAACCACTTGCCTACCTTCTCCAGGGAGGCCTCACAGCACATTCTCAACAACCATATACCCCCCCAGAGCAGAGTTCAGCCTATGAACACCAAACCAAGGGACTCCTGGGGGTGTTGCTTACTCTAAAATGAAGTTCTGAAGCCAGGAAACTGTTCCTAACACCATTGCCTTGAAGTGGCTATACTTTCTGCCTCCAAAGCATGTTTTCAGTGAAACAGCTTTTTTTCAATGAAAGTATTTTAATTGAAAGAGCTCCTAGTTAGTTTTGGTGAGCATGTTGAACCATGAATGGTGCCTCCCATTTGAAAGAAGCTAAAGGACCAACACATTTCATGCCTACGAACCAAAAGGAAGTTTCCAACTGCATTTTACTCTCAGGAACTCTTTCATTTCTTGCTGGCCTTCTCCAGCAGATCCACAAAAATCACTGGCTTTAGCAGAAGCCATGGAAACTCACTGCTCTCAATGCCAGATTTCACTACCTTAAAAACTGACAGACCCTTGCTCTAGACAAAGCGCTGGTTTTTTTTACAGGCTGGGCTCCCTCTCCTCACCCTCTTCATTTGGGACGGCCCTGGATCTCCTCCAGTTGGCCACTTTTCCTGTCTGGTTAATGCAAGAGGAGAGACTATGGCCTTGTCTGCACCTTTTCACATTCGAGGCTCCTTTCTTCCCGAGAACAATTCTGCCTGGCTGTCGCATGAGCTGTGTAAGGTTGCAGTTGCCCTGAGAAGCTCTGGTCACCACAACTGTCTTTGTTTTCTCTTTATAGCATTTGTTGCAAATGTTATTCCTAAATCCTCATTTATTTCTGCAACCCACAAACTTGATGATAGCACTGGCACTGGCACTTTTTCCAGTTTAATACCTTTTCAGCCTGAACAGTTTCTCTGTAGAAAAAAAGAGACTCTCACAACCTTTTGAGGATGTGCTTGATGCCTACTACTAATGCTTAGGGGTTAAGACTTCGTGGCAAACACCTGCCAAGTCAGCTCCCAGTGCTACTTACATAAATATGCTTTTGTTCTTAGAATATGTTATACCAGGTTTCATAAAAGCACCCGTGTACAGCTATAAAAGATTTAAAAGATATAAATAATAACCTAGGAGTCATTTAAAGTTAGGATCAGCAAATTTCAAGGAAGGGATCAACCAACTTTGGTAATTTAACAACTGTTTAAAATACATTAGCAATATCTGGTTTAATCTTATTGTAATTTATAAGCTATGGGCTTTTGTAAGAAAAAAGTCACAGTAATATAAGAACATAAGAAATTAAGTAAAAGCCTACAAGCAAGTTTTTTAAAGAAAAAGCCTATCATTTTACAGGATTGCTAAAGGTACATGAACATGCACATATACAAATAAATGAGCATGCAAAAATATATCTAAAAGCATTTCAAAGAACTGCAGAGGGGTAGTTTGAAAAGGAGCAGATATATTTAATTTGTCCCTTTTCTATTCTGTGCATCAGTATTAACAAAGAGCAGGCACTCAGAATTAGCACATAGACATTTTTCATGCTCAAAAAGAAGAATCAAGTACCACCAGTCAAGGAAGACATGTAAGGAAGTGATTCATTGTGTGCATACCTAATGTCTACTTGCATATGTACCTCATTATGTTGTGTCTGGGGGTTCAGCACTTTTTTTAGCTTTTCTTACGTGCTTTATTGCCATCAAGAGTTTGGTGTATGCAATACTGTGTCTCAGCAAGAAGCTGAAGTGAGAGCTGTTCAGCCTTCTATCTGAACGTGAGCAGAACAAATTGTTTAGTGAGGCCAAAACTGTTTACCGTAGGAAAAATGGTGTAAGGAAGCTTACGGCAACAAAGCAAGGAGGCCCTACACCAGGTGCTCCCCACTGAGGTTAATTTTAAATCCACCTGGGTGGATTTAAAGCCAAAGCCATCAGGAAAGTGATTGAGAACAATGGAGAGGAGAGTTAGCCTTTTGTTCTAGGAAGGACTCACCTGAATCAGAAAGGCCACATGAGACGGGTCTGGTACCAGAAAGGAAGACTTGGGTAGCTCTGACAGGTGCCATGCTTTCATGTGCTGCTGGGTGCAGTGGGGTTAGGTGTGTCCAACAGGACCTGGGCAAGAGCCTGTGTGCCCTGGATCTGCTACACAGCACATGCTTTTTTTAGCAGTGACAACCAACATGACATGGACCTGCCAGCATGCCTTCTGCTTTGAGAAGTGGTTTCATAGATAGGCATACATTTTCATTGTTACATTTCAAAAGTTGTCAGTTTAAAACAAAGAACAGCCTCTTTGCACTGGAACCGAACTAGGATAAACTAGTTTAAGGAGGATTGTTATGCACTGGAGGTGTTTCATTAGTGTCTTTCTCTTGCTACTTCCCCTATCTCATAGCAACAAAACTAACTGAAATCTCAAGTATACAAGATACTCATGGCAAAAATTGCGCTTTTCGGTTTGAACCTCTGTTTTAAAAGCACATTCCATTCTTGCAGAGCTTTATTTTACAAAACATGCTGAAATTAAATCTATTATTTCAATATTCTGTTTATCATTTAGGTAACCAAAGATAACACTTAGCATAGGGAACCATGAAATCTAGACCTGCTTCTCTTGTGTGACTTTGAATAAATATTTTTTTTTTACTCTCTGATCTCCTTTCCTATTTTACCCTTCGTTTATTAAGACAAAGTTCTCTAAGGCATGGAGGCTTTCTGCACCCCATTGACCCAGTCTTGGATATGGTTGCCAAGTCTTACTACAACACAGGAGGTTAATTTGTATTCTGTGGATAATAAAACCAGCAAGTTAATACAGAACTGCCATTATACAAATGGATTTGGGGCTGCACAAGAGGAATATCGATATTAAGGGAAAGACTTGCCTTATATTATGTTTCCCATGAAAAAAAAAAAGAATCTTCATAGAATTCTGCTGAGTTCTAGTGCTGCAGCAATATAAAATATCTTTCCTTCACTTAAAAAACCCAAAAAACCCAAAGACACAGCAGTGAAACTATGTTATTAACAGTCATGCAATGTCAATAAGAATAGAACACAGTAAAGAAAGTAATATAGGGTGCAGAACTAGCAGTGCACATTTCACATTTTTTAAATGTACAGATTTGCTGGGGAATAAAATATTCATGAAAGGAGTCTGCTAATAGCTATGGCTTTTGTGGGACTCGGACTACTGAGAACATCTCAGGATTGGCCTCTGGAGTTCAGGAAGACACAGAGTAAGTTGTCTAACAGATCTCTGCCAGTGTACTTCAAACATGACCTGGAAAAACCCTTGCAGTTTTTGTCCTGAATCTTTCTGGAGCAGAGTCTGCCAATTGTACCAGACTGCAAGGTAGTTTAATGATGTGGACAAACTGGCATTTTATTTTTCCCATGCTCATCAGGGAAAATTTGGAAATCATACATTCTGGTACCTTTCAGTGGTTCTGCAAACTGAATATGGAGCTTTCCAAGGTATACAGTAAGTTGCCAGAGGTTCAGCAACAAGACAAAACCTTGCAGCCTGTTATTGACAGTTCACCTACAGATATAAAAGAAATGGTCCTTTATAAATACATTTGAAAATTCAGGAAAATTGCTTTCCTTTCTGATATTTAGAATGCCATTATGGAAATAAAATCTTCAGCGGATGTATGCATAGCCTGACAAGGCTACAAACATAAGAAAGGATTTATTTCAGCTCATAGATATTGAAGTTTCTCAATTAGAGTATAAACGAGATGTTTCAAAAAGAAACTGAACTCCATCCTCCCCCTCCTGCATCCACTGATTTCTACACTTCTCCATATATCACTTGATTATCCTTATCATTCCCAGATACTACAGTGTAACCTTTATGAAACACATACACACTTCTTCTTGGGCCTCTGTCTCCTCCATTTTTCCTCTTCTCTACACCATAGTTCCTCTTCACTGGAGCAGCAAAATTTTTGCTTCGCTAAGAAGCTTTAACTGGCCTCGACACAAAACTCCTTGTT